>NW_019213977.1:44395-83777 GCF_002532875.2 Varroa jacobsoni | reverse complement strand
TCTCGTGATTCTCGCTTGAGCAGAAGATATTGTGCAAACGAGCTTCAACAATCGATACGGTCAGTAAAAAGAGGATAATCAATAAATTGATAATACGGTAGTTTGCTTTTGATACTCTCGATTTCAACCTTTGTGCGACCCTCTAGTTGTGTCGATTATTGTCGAGAGATATTGCAAGTACGACGTATCAGTCGGAACGCGTTCTGCCCGATGCAAGAGGCGATGCTCGCTTGTTCTGTATGGTGAGGTACATTCAAAACGCTAGCTTCTATTTTGCTCGAGATTTGATAGCACGCTTGTTTCGACCCGTCTCGTGACGTCAGGAGGCTCTGAAGAGAGCCTGCGCCTACCTGGCCTAAGTCGATCTGCTACCGGTTAACTCTTACAGTTGACACTAAGCTGACATTATCTGAAAAGTCAGCGCTCGTATAATTACTTTCCAGACGACATCTGAGCACGAGATCTTTCTGTTTAAAGAGAATCGACCGAGACTGAGTGCTAAACTTAACCCTCAAAACAAATACTCTCTCAACCACGTAACGCACACATGCTCACATGGTCGTCTGCTGTTAGCGGATCCTACGCGTGTGCCTTGAGGTTGTTAATCGTTAGGTAGCAGAAGAATCAACAGCTGCTACGACAGCTTTTTTCGTCGACATTACGAATTGGGTTGGCGGTTATCTTAACAACGGTGTCTTGTGTGTTGAATTATACGCCATAAACCATACATACGATGCTCTGCCCGGCAACCTGTGACGCTCGAATACACTGGTGGAAGTGCGCGGCCATTTCCGACACGCCAGCGTCATTTTGTCAGATAATGCGCTCTCTCCCTGATGAGCCAAAAACTGCTTCTCTCGCGGTAATGCTGTTAGCTATAGCGTCGTTGCCGCATCACCGAGCAGCGTTAAACGTCAGCGGCGCCCCAAACACTTCTTTGGACTCGTTAGTCGTAAAGTAGAAAGCGGCATACAACAGGAAAACTTTACCACAAGCGTATTAATACAAAGCTTGTGTAACTCTCCTTTGAGGGGAGCGACTGCAGTCACTATAATACTAGTTGCAAGCAGTAGCTGGTCGGCTGTGATATTCGTAGAGGAATGCATCAAAGAGTGATCTTCTCTGTCGTATGTTCACCCTTGGATGCACCAGAATGCGCGATAAAGGTCACAAGACTGCAAACGAATATCTAACGAATTTACCACAGCCAAGCGTCACTTGTCGCATTGCAAATAAGACCGTCGACATGATTACCCTTGATCCGGGCGAGGATAAGCATCTGAGTCGACTCGCAGAATGTCAGGACATTAAATTAATGATTATGTTAACAGTAAAACGTTCATGTTGGTAGTCGGCCATGTTGCGCAAAATGGAACGTAGCTTCGATTTGATTTATTCCGATCTACGCCAGCGATCAAACCGCACAGGAGACCGCTAGTATGGTAGTTCTTTGAGATTTTCCTGGTTAATGCAGACAGGGAGACGCTAGAATATTTTCGACTAGGAGCTTTCAATCCGTACCAGTGAATATGACATGCCTATACATATGAATACGGATGTTTTTCGGGATCCCGCCACAAGGACTCGATTGCTTTCGATCGAATAGGTAAAACGTGCGCCAGTTCGATTCGGTATCCGCGATTCAGCGA
Organism: Varroa jacobsoni; assembly: GCF_002532875.2. Lineage (NCBI taxonomy): Eukaryota > Metazoa > Arthropoda > Arachnida > Mesostigmata > Varroidae > Varroa > Varroa jacobsoni. The sequence goes on along the minus strand of NW_019213977.1, from coordinate 82,128 downwards.
GATCAGTACCTGACACAGGACCCTTTCTCTTTCGATGGACCCTCCAGCGTTCCTCCATGCCGAGGATAAACGACGAACTCAGTCGTCGCCCGTTCATCATCTATATATTTGCTCGAAGAAATAACGTGTCCAGGATGATCCAGGCATTGCTAAGACGGATATTCATAGAGCATTTCTGGTAGCCGTGCACTCTATCTCAATTTCTAAATTGTGCTCATGATGCTTCATATATGGGAAGTAGGATGTTGACGGTATATGGGTTATGTCATAGTGGTTTGTGTCGGGATTGGGCTCTCCAATAGGAAACACATAGAAAGAGGCGTGTATGGGTTTTTCTTTCTTATTTATTTATTTTTTTTTTATACATAAAACACAATAGAAGGAAAGTGCTAAAATTTGGCTTTTTGGGCAATGAAGATACAACTCTTCCCAAAGTGAAGGGCGAGGCACCTTTCGCCACAGCCAAAATGTCTATCAATGACCGCATGAATAGACAACTACGAAAATTCATACTTGGATCCAAAACTTTTACCACTTTATTTCGGCGAAAACTACTGAGTACTACGCTCCCCTGATAGTTAAATCTCCGAATATCAGAATGCTCAAGCTCGTTTTCCAAGTGTTTGAATTCAACGCCTTCGTCTGTTGTTTTTCTTGGTAATACCTCGTAACTATACGCTTCGTATGTTTGGTCCTACAGGTGAAGATCGAGTCTGTGTTCGATTCAATCTCAATTAATTAAAAGCACAACATTTTTTTCCATTCTGTGTCTGTATGGTTAGACAGCAGTAGATCATACCGACTGCATTGTAATACTGTTTCAGGTCGATAGGGTGAACAGTACTCGTCGACAACACAACGTTGAATCAAGGAACGCTTCGGCACGATATTGCCTATGAATCTAACTGGCTCACTTAAGAGAATTCCTTGACAAAAACACAAACAGAAACGCGCGCGCGCACACACATGCATGTACATACACGTGCACGCAGGCGTACCGTACATGAATATCGCTTAAAAAAACATCGACGCTATTCGCGGTCGTTGTCTGTTTTTTGGCCTTTTTCCTTTTCTGTGCAGTGTGTGTTTTTACATTCTATTACGCGTCATCACTCAGCACCGGCCGCAAAATCCTCTCACAGCATAAATCACTGCCAAACGTGCACTACAAACTTTTATCTGTAACAACAGTAGATTAATTTTCGTTTCCAAATGCCATTCGTTGTCGACCTTTCCTAGCCTTGTCCTTATCGACCAGACAAGGCAATACTTCTCTCTACCTAATCGCCGTCTCGTATTAACACAGATATTTTTACACATTATAAACAATATAATTAACGAGTCACTGCTTCGCTGATCAGTGTTATGCATAAACGGATATGAACTAGTCGATATTACGATCACGCTCTCAAACGCTGACCGGAAGTGCTGGTAATGACTGTTGAGTTATTCACGTCTGTGGGACGTCAAATAGATTATCAATAATAACGCCACAGCCGAAAGCCATGCGGTCGTACGATCCGTATCAATGAAGCACGCCCTCGACCATCAATGAAGTCGGAAGTGAGAACAGTTTCACGGCTTCACCGTCTCGCCACCTCACTACTGCAGCGTCACTAGTTTTTGAGCGCGCTTCGGCGGATCGAGGCAAACCTCGATATTCGTAGCCTGTAACCTTAACGCTCACACCAGTAGAAGCGGTGGTAATTCAACAAGTAAATCTTGGGTATGGGATTGAGCAGCGTACTACACGCTGTATCTGACTGCTGTACAATACGTGGTCGTATAGTTTAGCGCGGTCAAATTCTGTTTCTACTTCTCTTTTTTGCCGCATCTTGCCCTGGTAATCCAGGGATATTTCTAATGATGGGGCTTATTTGGCAGCGAATTTGATGTCCTGTCGACGTTTCGAACAATCAGAGAGAAACGGTGTTTCCCTCTGTACCTGAGAGGGACTACTTCTTGAACTAGCCATTCAAATATAGCTCAATGGATTTATGTGCGTAAAGCCAGAAGACAGTAATCTGGAGGAAAAAAAAGATATTTCTATCGATTTCTGTAAAGCTATCGATTAGATTTTTTTTTTCTTTGAAAAGTTTTGCTTTGTCATAAGAAGAAAACAACAGTTTGTTTCAAAAGAAATATTAAAGAACTATGAGAAATAGCGTTACTTTTCGCGAATTTTAGCCGAGCATGTTCACCTGTCTCAGCTGAGCTAACATAATCTATGTTTCCGTAATATAGTGAAGTGGTAACGTGTTTGTCTACTAAACTGAAGGACATATGTGAAGTTCAAAAACAGGCGTAGTCACATTGCAGGCGTTGCTGAGTTAACAGTCTGGCGCAATGCTCACTTTAGCCAGTGCCGTACGTAAAACTTAATATATTTAGGTGAATTGACATAAAGGTAAGTTTTTCTTCATTAAGTGACTGTCATGACCAATGGCCATTATCGAAGATCGTTAGTATATGTTACTGCAGCCAATGTTGATCGAAGCTAGAAAAGAAGCTCTGAACGAGCATTAAATCTCTCCAAAATACTAATCATAAAAGCATACGAAACAAGACCCGTTCAACATACGCTATTATCAATGTACAAACTCAAAAGCCTTTTACCAAGGAACTTCTAAATTGTTTCTCATCTATCAACACAATATTCATTACGTTTCAACTCAATTAGGCATCCGTAATCCTGTCGCAAGGTCAAGCCAAAAAAAACACTAAGCAAAACAAACATTCTTTAGCCAACAAATATACCAGTAACTCTTGCCGTTGCATGAATAAAAGATAGTATAGGTATGTTTAAATCTCCACCGGCCTGTAAGCTCTTTACTGGGCTCAACGAGGATAAACATCAAGCCTAGGTATTTTTGTTTCATGCGGAAATGGCTGCTGACAAGACTGCAGCACCAAGAATCGCGTAAAGCTGCGCACACGGTTCGTCTGTTAAGTAGGTGTGCCTCTCGAAGAACGGGCCGGCTATTACAGCCACGGTGGATAAACCCGCCGAAAAGATTCCCCTGGAACAGCAGACGAAGAGATCCCCGGTTCGTGGACCAAGAGTGGTGGGCCTTCTTGCCGATGAATAAAGAGCAGGAAAAGGGCCTGTCGTTCTGCCCCTTCTGGCTGACTACCCGACCTAAATAAAAAGCATCCAGAAGCACAGAAGAGAGTCCGGTTGAAATGGGATAAGGCTTCCTAAACTTATTTATGTTGTCGGAACAATTATCGCTGTTCCGGTATCTCGCGACTCCATGCGTAGCTCCATTCGTTCGCTTCGCAACCGAAGCGAAGATCTAAAGTCGCGTCTTGGCCTTTCATCGGGCTATTTCCTCTCGATCCCGACTTAGGGTTCGAGTGGGTAGTACTTTCGATAGGTTAGGTTAAGGCTTTTAGTGGTTCTATGGCTGGCGCAACGGACGCCGGCTTCGCAGCCGCAGTCTCATGTACGTGCGAAATTATAGTGACGTACGGAGGCAGAGATGGTGATGCAGAGCAGCCGGATATTTGTTGAAGGCGTTTAGCTTGGATGTACACTGTAGATTGACGATCGGCGTTAACGTTCGCACCATAGAAGTTCACGGGTCACAGAGTCATGAAGAAGCGGGATATGCATATTGGAGATGAGCTCTCGCGCAAAGGTTCAGCAGTTAAGGAGGCCTATTCTGTGCTTTTCTTGAAAGCAGAGGACTATGGAATGGAGGGAATAATTTAATGTTTAAAATACACGAAAAAAAATCGGCATTTGCGTCAATAGAAAAGCACATAGCCTTATTCGTACATATACGCGAACTAGTTTACATAAACACGGCGTCTACGTGTGAAGAAAGCTGTCGAAGTGCACACACTACTGGGAGGCCTAGTATAATTATTTTAGAAAACTATTCATTTTAGCAATACTGTCGTGTTTGTTTAGTTGGCCATGAGCTGACCGGTCTACGGCTGTCTCCGCTCCATCGGTCGTACGGGCAAGGAAGTAGATCGAAAAAGATCCCTGCTTTATAAACAAATCCGGGCTCTTGAAGGGGAGAAATGGCTCTTTTGATAGCTAGCCTTCTAATGAACTGCATAAGATGTAAGCGATGAACGAAAACGCCGACGTCCGAATGGGAATATCTATGTTCTGTCTGATGTGAGCTGTCTGATAATAAATATGATTAAATATTTAGCCTTCGCCCTGACACTTTATCCTGATAGCTATAAACAGCCGTGAAATATCTGTATACGTTAGAAATGAAATCATACTGCAGGATCCGGACAATCATCATATTGTCTGGCACAATATATAGGCTCGGTAATTCTGAATAAATAATTGAAAAAACCAAAATATACAATAATACAGTTATAATATTAGATGACAATAAGTGTATTGTGAGAAAAGTTTCCGATATATATGAAACCGTTCGTTGCATAGTATACAATTATGAGACATAAAATTACCAGCCGAAAATACCTTTCTAATTACGTATATTGTATGATCGGGAGCTAATCTCAGGTATCATCTTTGACATACGTCCTTGTTTAACGAACTTTTAGTTCGGATCCATGGTTCATACTCCATGATTTGCCCATCTGAAACGAAGTGATAACATAATACCGAGGCAAACAACAACAACAGTACAAGCAACGTCCGGTTTCAGCGTCAGCCCCGCAATCACCACATTTCTCTCCTGTTGCGTCAGACTATCATATTCACATCGATAGTTCAGAGACATCTTGACCTCCTCCAGATACAGCGGCCCATTCAGCGGCCTAGAAACCGCCTGGGCCAGCAACAGCAGTACGTGCTTACCAAGCAAGCGAAAAGCGCCATGAACAACGCTTGTAACCTGTAGCGGTTCGCTGACCCGATTCAACAGGGGAACACCTGTCAAAGGTTGAATTAAAGAAATCACCATAATCTACGAAGATGGGCCAAGCTGACCTGTTATTTCTGGCACCACGACAAAATATCGTTGCATAATAGCAAACGATATTTCTATAGCCGGAACGGAACCGGCAGCAATGATTCGATACTTCACACTGTCGAGTAGCCTTGTTAGCTAACTACATCTGAAAGTGTTCTAGTTCTGTTCCGTAACGAAGGAACTAGCGAAGGAAGGGCAGCGCGAGAACAAGATACTGTATGAAGAACAAGTAGATGCCAGTCTATCTATCCTCAAGTTGATCATATCATCAGAAGAAATGTACCTACATATGGGATGAAAAGCTATTAATATTCTGAGTACTTTCATTTTGCATCTAGATAATATATTCATATGTGATATTTGCCTCCATTTATGGCCAGATAACAATGATCGGGATCAGTTCATAGAGCGCATAACTACTCCGTGACCTATGACGTATGGTCTATCGAATGATTTGGATAATAGCGAGAATATTGGTCCTATCGCTCATCACCCTGGTGATGATCAACGTTCTCTGCCTGCAAGCGGTAGTGGACACAAATTTAGACTAATGCCAGTAACGATTGGGGATCTACTAGATACGAAAAGAGCGTCCTTAGAGCGTGGAATTACAATTCCAACAAATATTATTGCATAATCTTAAAGGTTTCGAGTAAGACGGTGTTATTTGGGCAGCTAATTATATATCAGTTTACTATTCTTGTGACCTGTGATACGAACAAATAGTCAAGACTTTTCAGCGCGGACGCTAGCGCTAGGGTAGAAACACAAAAAACGCAGGTCAAGGCTGCCATAAGCTATATGAGATACCTATTTCACTCTTTTTATTTTTTCAAATAAGCTCAAGATTACAAATCGAAACTGATGCCAAATTATCTCTGACTGAATGTCGTTGCACTATGAATTGTTGCAGGGCATTCTGAAAACGGGCACCCAAGTTTTTAAGCTTCAAGTTAAATTTCAGTATAAGCCGCTTGGAATTCTGACCGGCGAACCGAAGCGCACTTACATACCTCTACCAACTAAAAAACTCTCCGTGAATAATTTAATTGGCTCGCGTTGGATAGATATGAACCAAGTTGTCTTCGAAGATGATATTTTCCCCGATGTTTTTTGTCTTAGAGGCCTGTTTCGCATGGTCGCGCTACTTTCCTCCGATACATATCTAACGAAGAACTATTTGACTACGACCAAGAAGCTATACCGAAGTAGGCCAATATGGACACCAACAAGAAGGTGCTATAGTTTGAAAATTATGATTTGTATTCAAGTTTATCGCATGACATGGCGGTCGAGTTCGGCCATCAGATTCGATGATCACTGTATGGAAGCAATTGTGGTAGTAACTGACAAACGAGGAATCGCGAACATTGAACAGCTACTAGTACCATTTGCTTCGGTGCTTTTACCTCACTATGTCTTGAGAAGATATCTCTTAAGATGGATAAATATAGCCATTTTATATACACGTGTTTGCTCGTTCGATCTTGAGAAAGGCCAATGTTCGCAAAAGCTTCATGTGCGTTCCTCGTCATTTTTAAGAAGTCGCTTTATTGGTTCTATTGGCCTATCTGTCGACGCCCTTTGTTCGCGCCCCTTCTCCGTGTACTGCCCACATGCCTTTCGAAGCACTTCTCGTAACACAGCGAAATGTAGATGAGGTCTGTTGCTGATAAGTTTGACAGAATTAGCTCCTAGCCTTTCTGGCTCTGAGTTACCATTCTGTGGGACATGACGACAATACACAGTGCCGGTAGAATATGCTTTCTTTCAGTCCTTTGTACCCCCAACAGTCTACCACGACAATAACTATTGGCGATCAGTAATAGTTAAAGCCTGTTGCAGCTGTATAGGATGACCTGAGTTATCTCTATCCACTCGATGCTGCAATGGCCTGCGTGTAGGTTTTAACCGGCCACTAGCGAAATCTAACAGACAGAATAGTAAACATATCTCATTTCGCCAAATACGTATTGTATAATAGAATCGAATTATGTTGAGCTATCGTGCTTTTACGTTCTGCACTACACTTTTGCTTATCGATTGAGGATCGAAGCGGATGACGTCCGTTAATCGACAGAGATTGCCAACGCGACTTCAAAACAGCACTAACGAGCGTGATAGCGCCACAACCTGACGCCGGACGTCTTCAGATAGCTTACGATAGCGATACAAAAAATGCTTCAGCTCAGTCCACGTCAGTCGCCGTTGTAAAAATGGTACATCTCAAGCCAACACCGCGGAGCTCTTTAGCACAAAATAACACTTTGAATTATTTCCTCTGTGGCGTTATTCGAGCACCAACTTCGTTGATTTTCCAGCTATCTGACGATGATGACCAGTGTCATCATCGCAACGTAGCGGCCTTCATGATCTGTCACATCTGGCAGCCGCGCCTGGTTCTATCAAGGCTGACTCACTTGCTCGAAGCCACGACCCGTAGCAACAGTTATTCCATATATTCGGCGATCGCTAAACAAAACCGAAACGAGCATGAGTACGTACAAAAAACTGCGAAAAACGTTCAGTGACTGTTGCATGTTAGTAGCTTTGTTCTTCGGCCTTTCAATGCCAATACCAAATGCATAACGTAGCGTTAGTAGTCCTCAAAAACTGTATTCCTGTCACAGTTGTAAACCAAAGGCTAGGGTACCGATTTGTGATAGGTACGTACGAACGAACGGCGTGTGATTACGCGACAGACTGATACAGTACAACGCGAATCACGCTGTGAAAAAGTATAGCGTGTGATTAGCAGGATGCTGCATAAGAGACATTGGATAGGACTGAGACTACCAAGCAGACAAACGAATAAAGGGCAGTTTTTCTTGGCCGAAAGACGTGACACAGGCTGTTCGGTTTAAGAAGGCTTGTTCTGTGAAAAGATCGTATTCAGGATGTGGTACACCACGAACGTTTCACTATGCTCTATATGAACCCTGTCTGGCCCTGATCTATGAAATATCGTGAGTTTTTGCACAGACAGTCAGAATGGTGGTGGTTTCTACTCAAATGCAGTAGAATTCGATATAGCAGCTTTGGAAGATGTATTGTATGGTTTTACCATACAGTGACCGACAGGCTTAGCGAGTTCTGAGCAGACCAGACAAGTACGTGGAGAAACTGCCAAACCCGAACCCACAAGTTTGCTCTGTATTTGTACCAGTCTTCAAAAAGCGCAAAGGTGCATTTTCAAATCGAATGATTCCCGTGCAGACGACTGGCGTCTTTTAGAATGCCATAGGTGTTTCGGTCAGACGTTTCCGAACTGCTTCTCTTTCCGTAGCTAACGTGCATTAACGACGGTCATATTATTATTTCTCTCTCTCTCTGTTTATATTCGTCCTTTCAGTGTGTGTCATTGTTGAGAGTCGCAGTTGGAGGCCATGAAAAAATAAAGGAGCAGAGACACCGCCATACCTGTGATATCGCCGACTACCAACTAGAGGTGGCATGACCAGGAATCTTGTTCCCCCCATTCCTGATTTTTGCTAAGCTTTGCACCCTTTCGTGCAAAAAGGTGTGCTTTCGGACGAAAGCTATGCCCGCAGTCAGTTGTCTTGTTTTACCTTTACTTCTCCATCCACTGAACATGGAGCACAATAACAAGCTTACCACAATACCACTGTCGGAGCAAATTTCGTCGGAGTTCTTCTGCAGCTCAACTAAATGCATTTGGCCTCTGGTCACGCTTCTTCACTCCGTCAGCAGAAAACATCGTGCCCGACTCACGGCTGATCGCAGACAACTTTCTTCATTCTTTTTGACGCGAAATTATCGAGCATTTTTGTTTCTTTTTTTTTGCAGACCCTTCCCAAACGACGAACTACAAGTGACCAACGTTCTTCGGCATTCAGAAGCAGCAAACCAGTACGCTGGCCGCGTAATTCGTAAACTTCTGACGCTTATGCTAATGCGTTTGTTGTTTTTCTCGTTGCTGTTCCGACCAGTCGTCGCCTACGACTCAACAACATCGAACATAAAAAAAAAGCTGCGCCGACAATGAATAATTGCAAGTCACAAGCATCAAACCGGCAGTAGCGACCGATAGCATCCGAACACGCGATATGAATGGTGGCATCGGCCTCGAAGACATCGAACACAATACAACAGCGTTGCCCAACTGGGTACCTTCTGCACCTTCGTCTATGCTGATTTGCTCCGCTTTCCAAAACTATAGCCAGCCTCAGCGTCATCGTCGTATAGGAACGTATCAACAGCTTCAATTGTGCTCTTTCCGATTTGTCTATTCTAGTTCACCACTGCCCCCACAACCCATCTCCCACCCAAGCTTAATTAAATTATAAACACTCAACACACAGCGACAGAAGCTATAACAACTGCTTGTGAACGTCTGCCAAGCGAAGGCAATGCAAGGACTCTCGAAGAAAGACGGAGGGAAGGTTCGCGTAATCAACTCGTTGTCTTCTCTAGTGGTAATATTTATAGCTTATGTTCAGTCCTTTCGACGCACTAGTTTGTTATGCATGTGTATTTAGGTGAATATGTGTATCTTATCTGTAATCGCCGGCATACAGGGTGTAGTAGGCTTAAGTTAATGAAAATAATCTAGGACACTTCGGCGAAACGGGAAGAGATCTACATAAAAAAGCAATCTACCGAAGGAACGAATAAACAGTGGTTTATGCGGAGTGGAACGGGATATTTTCGATGCTCTTATCGCTGCGTACGCTTCTATCGATTCGCGTTTGATTTACGAAAAAATCCACTCATGGTCGATACGTTTCGAGGGATGCTACTTCTCACGCTACCGTTGTACGTAGAGACGAAGTAATGATGCACACTATTTTTTGTGCCATCTGCGACTAGCGGGGGAGAGGAAGAACAGTTACTTGCTTGAAGCCGTTGAAATTTATATTAAACTTGGCCAGTTCATTGACCCGAAATATACGGAGGTGTTAGCTGGGGACCCAACCGAATTTGCTGGAGCGCTCCTGCCGGTGAATTAATATGCCGGAAAAAAGATCGCGTATAGATGCACACGTTGGTTCCACAATGCATCAATTCCAATTAGTCTGATAAACTTTTTGTGATCAGTGTAATACTTCATGTTATTCTTCATTGTTATTGGCCGACACTCGTCATCGAGCGTCTCACAGCTTCCGACCCTTGCATATCCTCGGACTTCACTGCTACAAACGCTGTAAAATGTGTGCACTGTGTAAAAATTTTCTTCGTTAGAAGGATCTGCGTAGAAATCACTTGCGCAATTGTCCAGATTCGAACACGCAAGCTATCCAACGTTACATATATAATATGATACAGGCCTTCTGCCGCCTCAGCATCATCTCCTGCGATGTTACCTATCGACAAACGTAATAATTCATACCAGGAAACTCTTGGTGACACCTCTGTATTTCTAAACGATATCTGTAGTTTAATCCCTCTCAGCTCGCTTAACCTTAAGCATCGACAGTTGTCAAGTCTGTATCGTATTCTTCTATTTACAAACAATGAAAATCCGGATAAAATTAGATTCACCCATTGTCAGAGAAACGGATATTTGTACCACTGTGATTCCGTTCTCTTTCCCTGTATCTGATCAGAATGACGCCTCGGCATTGAACGATCGTCTTATCAGTAAAACGTGGTGGTTTATGAATATACCGAAATGTCTCCCACTCACTTTGTTTAAGTATAACGCACATATTAGTATTATTGCCGTTGTATGCGGTGGCCAGTTTGTTTATCTCATGTAGTCCTATACCATTCGAATTCTGGGGGGCACTAGCAGTATCCAATGGCACGTCCCGTTAAACAGCTCGCCTATGATGAACAGTTTTATCGGCTTTCGGTGGGGTACAGGCGGAGCGCTCAATTTGAGCAACCGTACATGGCACAGTGGTGGTGCACTCGTGTGATTAGTGACGCCCACCGCGCCCGTCTATGGTTAACACAATCGCATGATGGCCAAGATCTTTGCCGTCTATATTAATCCACAGCAGAGGCCCCTCAGAGTAGTTGATTTATTTTAACTCTTACAAGTGTCCTTACACATTATACTCTCGATCGCCGCTGCTATCTTTCGCCTAAGGCTGCTGCAAGCAGTGTCCTTGTAACTCCTGCTTTATATCATTGCTAATATTATTCGATAAATTTGTCAATAAGCCCACGTTTGAGCGTACAATGAAGCAACAATCGCACGTGGATTCGTACGACAGGAAAAAGGAATACACGTACTGCTGCATCTCGCGGCTATATCAATAACTTTTCGATTGTTGACTGATTTTTTGAATCTTCACTACTGTTACTTCTGCACTGAAACCGCTTAATCCAATGGTGCTTTTAAAAGTAAACTCGACGGCTGCTAGCGTAAAGCAGCATGCGTCAGCCGGCGGAATCTGCACACGTATCTCTATCGAGGCCGTTTTGGACGGATTGGAACGGTGCGTGTTTGCTGACCACAGACATGCATCCCGTGGTACTGGGATGACAAGAAAACGAGGTGAGCAACCTGGAATACAATGGATCTGAATGGAACGGATGCTTCGGGGCGATTGCGTGATATTTACACTTCACAGCCATCAAAGGAAACTACCAAATAAAACATTAATTAGGTATATAGGCATTATTTTCTTCCATAGTAAACCTGAAGAGCGTAAATTACCGGGTATGGTAGGCGCTTCGGGTGGTTTTTGAGAGGGAAAGGGAAGCCGTCTCAAAATCAATACAAGATGAGACAATATCACAGAGGTGCTGCACCTCGTGCTTGAAATAAAAAATCAAATTTTGTCGGCGTCTTCTTTTGTCTGTTCACGTATTCACTCATCTGAATTGAATAAGGCGCTACATAGTGTCCGTTAGCAGTTTAATTAGTGAATGATGTTGAAACGGTCAGAACGTTTAGAGCCATCTAACTGTATTTCTGCGATTTAGAACGAGCATAGATCATTTCTCTAGCTACAACCGGTACCATTCTGATTCTAACTATCCCAGTTGTAAATATCATTGTTAATATTATTACTATGAAATAAGCGCGTCTTCCTGCTTGAGCAAATTAAATTTGGACTGATCGATAACTATTATCCGAAGTATTATTAGATATAAACCCTGTTCGCTGGTTGCAGAATTAAAAGATTACCTATACATGGCTACTATATAAAGTCATCAACTGGTACTTTCATGTATGTTCTTGTTGTGCGCAGAACATTCGGGCTAGCCTGGCAAGGCGACACGTCATGCCACCAGCCGAAGTGTTCGGTACCGAATGCGTAATGGGCATCTTCTCTTATGGATGACACAGCTCTAAAATTCAATCAATTTTCCGTTAGATCAGCCCGCCAGAGTTTTCTACTTGCGAACAAAATTGATTGCCTATATTAATCGGTAATACGTCTCAATGACGCCTCAATACTATGCTCGTCAACTGCTCTTGGATTTCCTCCGAGCAGTGAGGCCTTTGAGCCTACAATAACTTGAAACTCAATCGCAAGTTTTATCATAGAACTTTATCTACTTTGTATAGATGTATATCTTCACTAGGCAAACACGTCATACCTAAACTCTTCGCCGATGCGGTTAACGAGGCGCTCATACGAATTTATCTGGCAGTTGTTTGTTGATTGGTGAAACGTGCGGTTTCGGTGCAAGAATTCGTTGTTCTCAGCTGTTCCCGGTGCACCAGACCTATATTCATCTAAGTACCATAGACGTTCAAAAATAATTAATGGCACCTCAATTCGGTGCGGATTCAATTGTCAATCAGCACTTAAAATGAAAGCGTCGATGAGAACAGGCTAAAGCCTATCGAGTAAGCATTTCTTTTAACTAAACGGAAACTTTCAAACACACTATCGAAAAACAATGTTAATAAATCACTGAGTCGATGGTGAGCTATTCTATATATATATATATATATATATATATATATATATAGATGTGTTTTGAAACTTTAGCATTACCATAACACAGACATAAAACTTCTCCGATACTTATAATGTATACGACGTAAGTCTGTCTAAGTTGGCGTAAGAATCCGTGCATGGTTTGCAATGAGCAAAGTATAATATGCACAATGAATGTAACTATATCTATTAGCTCACATTGATTCGTCTTCCATCCCTGAAATCAGACTTAACTTACTATACAACTGACCTGTCTCTCTACAAAACGATCGCTTGTTATCAATGAAATTTTACCATTTCCAGCAACCGTTGTGGTATTTGAAACATGTGCAGGTTTCCGATAATGTCTGCCTTTAAACTAACGTGAAGCATTTGAATATAGCGTTCAGGGACGAGTCCTTCCTCCGAGCAGCTCCAGCGGTCAACGGTATGAGTATAGCGTAACCATTAGGAGGGCCTCTGGTCGTATTGTGCGCTGTAGCGTCACGAGCGTCTAAAGCACATCGACATTATGGAATACCTATACGAACGAAGCTTTAATTACGTAATAATAGTGGCGCTGATGATTGTTTCAAAGCGGTACCATATTGACTGCTTTGGAATCACGCAACCTTCACAATGCCTATTATTCCATTCCTAATCTATCTGTTACTAGCTAACTTTCATCAGCGGCGATCCCATAGCTACCAGCAGCACTTTCATGCGCCCTGTTTACATTCGCGTCATCGACCGTTGTATTCTCAACGATCAATGCGCACTTATGCCTATAGGTTTAATTCTGCACTCGGTGCTCTTCGCATCTAGTCCTCATGAAGTCGATCGTCCGAACCGCATAGCAATAGTCCTGTACCCGGCCATTCAAGCATGCGCGACTTTCACGCGAGTCAAACCAGCCGACGCTGCACTTCGATTATTTTTATTCTGCTCTATCGACAACAACAACCACACCATCAAACTACATCAACCACATCTTCGTTCGTCAAAGACATACTACCGAACCGCACTAACAATGCATTACGCTAATTTCAGTATCGATCATGGCGCTCACGAAACGCCCAGATATTTACCCAAACAAATTTGCAGACGGACAGACAAATCTAGCCAGTAACTAGCTGGCCGTCAATTACATTTTCATAAACACATGCACCCCGCGTGAGGCTTGTCCAAATGGGCCCCGATGATCGAGTCGGAAGTAATAAATAAACATTGATTGCTGCAGCAGCAAATGCGACACGACTGTGGATCTTGCGCGCTCGCCTCTATCGTAACCGACATTGCCATCATCATCATCATTGACACTGATCCGACGCCCGAGCCAAGCGTCCGGCGATTCTCAATGGTGGCTGACACAGCATGCGATGACAGGCCTCTTTTTTTTTTTTTGTAAATGTCCCCCTACAGTAGTAGCAACGCGGCCCCAATAGCCGTTGTTGAAACCTGTTGAACTTTAACTCTACTTTGTGTATCCTGCCATCATTACTCTATGGTTGCTTGTTATTCTTTCCGCGCCGTAGTCGCTACAGCCTGTCAAATTGGTAACGACTCGTCTGTGGCAGGACAACTGGCTTGACCGCGCGCCAGCCCAACAGCTTGGTTGACGTCGTGTCGTCTACGTAGAGCTGCTACTGTGTTCACTATAGAGAAACAGACCAGATGCGGTGCCGACGACCAGAGCGATAGAACTCAATACATAAACAAAAACATCCTTACGCTGGGTCATTGTTGCCACAGAAGCTGTGGTCCATTGTCGGTGCTTTGCTCGCCTGGTCACATCTGGCCCAGTCCATGGCAGCCCAGTTCAGCTTAGTTTTAAGTTCCGCCCAGCCCAGCTCAATTTAAGCCAGTCAAACCTAGCCCAGCCCATTAGCCACGTGCGACATTCTGGCTATCTCGTATGAATGCCTGTAGCCTCTGCTATGTAGGATATGCACAAGGTGATTTTTGGCGAGTGACATAAATCAAATATAATTGAAACCGATCTTAATACTGACTACGCTAAAAATTCGCTGCGTTTACACTTGATCTTGTTTATGTTCACACGTATTGACCAGCGTCTGGTTGTTTGTCCTGTTGTTATTATTGATGCTGTGGTTGTGGTCCTCGCCGCAATCCGTTTTGTTGTTGTATCGTGTCAACAAGGCGGCGGCGGCGGCGGCGGCGGCGGCTGCTGCTGCAAGTTCTGCAACGGCATTAAGTTATACCGTGCGGAAGTCGCGTGGCCCACTGCGAGCTATCTGTGACTGACCACGTAAAGACGACGCGAGCGAAAATAGCCCCATAATCGTCACGTCAACACAGAGCTAAGCAGTCGAGTGCCACTTCAATCTATGTATGTATATATAATGTGTTTTTGGAGAGCCTCGTTCGCCACGCGAAGAATCGTGAGCTTCCGCCATGTAAACCACGGGTACAGATATAGCTATAATGGGGAACGCTGCAACTATTGATAGTGTCACATCTGCTATTGAAACAAGGATTGGTTTTCCTTTTGGTCAAAAAAAAGTTTCGTGAGTAAGACAAAATCTTCGACGGCCATCAAAGCCGTACGTGAGAAGAAGCTGAGTGGCCTGTGCTGTTTATGTGTGTGCGGGCTTACACTGCAGTTCGCAGGACATTGGCATAATCCTGTGACGGTATTAAAATCTTATACACGACTTCGAGTAGAAGTATGGTACTTCTCAGAGGCGTGCCAAAATTGCTCAAAGGTGCCAGGCTATTTTGCATCGTATTGCCTCTAGGAAAAGCCAGGAAGCCGTTGAACTGGCGCTCAGAAAAAATGAGGGTGTTTTTACCCAAACGAACAGACCGACTTCCCTAAAGCGGCTTCGCTTTAGCGTGAAGCGTTCAACGCGACCTTTTCTGCGACAAAACGGTGCTTGTGCAAACGCTCGTGTCCATCAGCAACGCTCGTGTCAGCCAAGTCAATGACATATGCCAATGACAACTAGGCATCCACACCACCAAGTCCATGTACCGGTGGTTAAGCGACGTTTCAGCTATTCATTCCCTCCAACATCAATCAGTAAAAAAGAAGACGTTCGAGTGATACTGTGCGTCTAGCCTTCTGAGCACACCGGGTCGACGTGTGGTCCTTGGTCAGAGCTGAAGCTCTTATCAACAATGATGACGATGTTGCTGTCCATTGATATCAATAGCAGGCATGAGGTTCAGTAATCTCACATAAAGCACAAGCTGTCTATGGCAATGCCAAACGTAAAACTCGATACATTTATTTTAGATACTTCACAAACTTCCTCTATGAAGTTTGTCTCTTCAATCCTGCCATGGTGACGCTTAAAATGGATGAGTGGACGCGCGTCCAAAATCGCTCTCTGTCAGCTTTTTTGATACTGCTAGTCAGTCGTATTTTGGGGCTGTAATTTCTAGTTAGTAAAGATACCCGCGGTGGGCAAATCATAATGCTTAGAAATGGCGGGAAAGCGCCTAACAACGTAGCGTAACGTTTAGCTCCGGCCATAGTCAGCGAACGTCAACACGCCTGTGCTATAATGTGATTCTGTTTATAGTATGAATATTTCTTTTATAATTATTATAGTTCGTATCGTAGTGAAAGACGTGGAAGCTATATTGGCTGATACAATTATAACTATAGCAACAACGCTAACATTGTTCCAAAAACACAGCGACCGAATGGATTCATTGTTTGCCATAGACCGTAGGTGACATAAAGATCGCCTTAAACAACCAGACAAAGAGATGCATGAATAAGCCACGAACTTCAGACTGAGTGAAGTGACCCAAACATGAAACAAAAGCTACTGGTTACTTCTTTCAGCGAATCATTCGTTCATTGATCACTCGATCGGAACTCGTATTCGGACATTTGCTCAGTTTTTCATAACCAAGCATCGGCAAGCTCGAAGCCCGACAGATACATCGCTTTTCCAGTCAGAGTGGTCAGACAATGAGTCTGCTTACCGCCGTTCCTTCCACGAAATTATTGGCCATTATCGCCATTTAGAATTATTGGCCATTATAAATACAGGCACTGGCGACGCAGCCGACGTTGGGCTTAGGCCTAGAACCAACCGGGAAGTTTGCCGCGAGTCCGAAAAATGAGCGCACCTGCTCACCGAGAATTGCATGGATGCTCGAGACAAACCGCTACGCCACGGCCTAAGCTGGCAAGCAAAAGAAAAGAAGAGTTATGGAGTAGAGAGGAGGGACGGAGGCCGTGATGATTCGTCAGCGGAGCTCGTTGGCTGGTTGTTCCAAAGCACAAGGAAAGTCATAAGCAGCCGAAGTTAGCTGTCGGAGAGGTAGAGGATTCCATCGAAACATGAACAGTTTGCCCTTTTCAGCTAAGCGAAGATCCTTGTCCGCCCCAGAGGGGCACGATTCTGTAGGCGCCATCATTGTCGCAAAAGGCGACGCTCCCTCGCAGTGCGTTCGTCTCGGGGCACTACGCACACTCCGCCAAAAAGGAAAACGAAATATGAAGAGATGTAACGGGCTCCGATCCTAATGATAGCTTTCTGATAGAGCTAAACGTTCAAGGAAAACAACGCTAACTTGTCACTTACGGAAGAAAGCAAATCCTCGAAAGCTAGATGTGGCCGAAATAGTAAACTAGGTATTATGAGGCGGCAAACTAAGGTGTACGGTCATCCGGCCGTCCATTTTGTCTGTAAAGCTTTCAAGTCGTCTGCCAATTGCAGCAATTCAATCTCGTTGTAGCTCATTTCGATAACGATAATCATCAATTTTTAATGGTGCGTTTAATGGTACCGTTAGTATACAGTTGGCTTAATAGTTAGATAGTGGATGTTATTGTTAGTATTTGCGTACAATTTTTTAGTCAACAGTACATAGAATATATGAAATACGGCTATCATAATGAAAGCGTCATATCAAAATTAAACCGTTATATCTCATTTACAGTGCGCCAATACATTTTAACTATTTTTAATGTCGCTTCAGCTTATGCTTCAAAAAAAGACCGTTTGTAACTAGCTTTGATTATCGATACATGCAAACGGCCTTTCCAAGCACGTTTAAATGTACCCAGCATCTCTTTGTAAGTACAGCTTTAAGCACTCGTCGAATATTGCTTACTATGCGGAGATTGCTACTGAAGACCCCAACCGAAACCAGCGTAAGCACTCCGGTAACGTAAACAGATAATTAAGAACATATCTTTTGGACGCCAAATCAATTTCGTTTTGGCCTATTTTCCACATCATAGCCTTAAGGAATTTGTACAACGAGGTTCAGTTAGGTTTCCGCCTGGGTCCGCTAATGTTATGTTGGTCTAATACTATCGCATATGATTGACTGTCCTTCCGCGAGCGACCCACCTCATAATGTCAGACTAAATAAGCAGTGATAATGCAGAGGCAACAAACTGAACAATGGCTTGCGGATTAAGCTCAGGGATACATGGTTTTCTAGGTTTGAATCTCGGTGTAGACATTCTGTGTGTCATGATGATAGAAGCCAGCCATCTGAAGCGACGCTTGAGGGCTTAAATAGTAGATATCAGACATGAAATGCTTGATTGTATATTGAGTACGCTATCACTAGCGGCTGCCACACGATCGTCTGTAATTTTATCTACAACTACTGTCTAACCCTGTTGATCCTCAGTGAAGTATGTCGATTCTCTCAAAAAACCACACAATAGGACTTAGCGACTTCACGAGTCAAAGAACAACTTCTATACCACGCAAGCATGCCGAAGGCAGAAAGTTTCACACACGAAATGTACGAGATAATTTATGGACGAAAAGAGGATCACTTCATGGGTTAAACGATGCCATAAGATTGAAACTGTGCAAGACTTCTTCCTCTTCATCTGGCAACATCGATAGCTAATTTCCTAGCGCTCCTGCTGTTTTACCTCAGAGGTTGATGGACTCTGCACGACGTGAAGTTCGCCAGCATGGAGCCCATGTTGGAGCTGCTCCAGCTGATGTTGGTCGTGTAAATGTTCAGGACGTTCGTACGTTTGACTCTGTCCATTTTGGACGATGACGAGTCGACCCGAAGTCATCGTCGCCGCACCGTGGGGTGCACCCTCACGTTTCCACTACGATACGATATTATACCGTCACTATTACTATATAGATAATAATCACTAGAAGTGTTCTGGAAACACAAATTGTCGATTATTGAACCTTCACCACTTCCACCACCATGAACATGAATACAAGTCACAAATGATTCATCCGTAGAAATATTAAACAAGCGTGTAGATACAAATAGAAATTTGTTAATCCAGATTACACATTGCACCGTTCGATAAGTGTCCACTAGTGCTATACGAAGTATGTTGATGAGAAAGTTTGAGAATCAAGTTAGATCATCGCCAGTCCTCTTACTTCTCTCCTTCCGTAAGTATTCGCTTGGCAAACAATCCTCACGAGTATCAAGTTATCTCCCGGTACCGTGATAAGTTAAAGTTAAGCAGTAGTGCATGTGGTGTCGAACTCCGCTCACCTTTCTTATTGCTTTATCAACCAAAACTATGCGCTTCACTGCGGTTACCTAGGCGACAGCTGACCAGCCTGCAGAGGCGATGAATCTCCAATGAATTAGCTAACTCCAACAAAAACACGTTTATGGCTTGTTCTTTCCAAATATTGGCTTATAGTTCAGATAGCCAATACAGACCAATCTCTACTGCACTTATATGCTTTGTATGTATGTCGCCGTTTGCCAACACCAGGACGCGCCCTATCGCACTACGAGCTTCTCAACTTCTGTATCTCGTTCCAGTGTTCTTTTTGAATTTTGCCTCAGTGGTTCTACCCACTTCCTAACTGAACATAATGATTAACTGAACTTTTTCATGAAGTTTTTGCTTCAAATCCTTATTACTAGTTTTTGCTAGTGTCCTCGCATCTCTTTCCCTGGAGCGTGTTAAACTTCGTCATCCAGACCAAGCCACTCTGTTTAAACAACTTGAATTTCGAGCGAAAGGCAAGTTTCTTCTGGTCCGACCCGTTCCACTACCGCCGAAGCGGTGACGATCCGTCGCTCGATCTGGCGCCCGAGACAAAACTGGCCACAGAGAGAAGCCCAACTGGTTGACGTTGCTCTGCCGCCGCAGTCGCCATTGGAGCCTTCACGACAGCTACGTATTGGCATTATAGTAACTGCGGCATTTCGCGTGGAGAGGCGCACCGACCAGCGCCCCTCTTCGCGTTTTATGCTGAGCTGCGCTGCTGATGCTGTTCGACGCTGCTGACGCCCGTAGCCATCGTTGATGGCTATGCGCCAGCACACGGTTGATTCTGCCGGTGTTAGTCCCTGATGTGTCTGGCAGAGTAATTGCGTTTGCGATTGTTGTAGGTCCTGGTTGCTTTGATTCAGTTTCGATTGATCTCAGTAGCCTGACAGCACGCTGCATGTCCTAAACTACTGTAATGCATTGTATCATATAGGGTGAAATAAATCGAGATGCAAAAAATTGATTATTTACAGTTTCTGCTGTTATCCATAGGGATAACTATATTGTAGTGTTGTGATTTGTATGCTGTACAAAGCCTATCAGATATGGCAGACAGTGGGATGCCGGCCGGCCGGCCTGCCTTCGGCAACCATTTGACGACGGAACAAATCCTACGTACAAGCGAACCGGGTTGTTAGTTGTACAGAATAGCGTATTGACGATGTGTGCTCGTATAGGGAAAATTCCCCTAGATATATGGCTCAGTGTAGTCGTCACTGATGCAATTGAGCGTTTTTCTATTGTGTACCAATTTGCGTCGACTCTATTGGCATTTAATAGAGGAAAGAAGGAAAAGAACGATTGAAGTACATAGGAACAGAAATCATTCTGTGCCTCGAACTCAGGGCTATTACGATGTTCGATGCCCCTTTCCTACGCCCCCACTATGAGGATCGCCGGTAACAGTAACATCGCTAACCAAATCAACTGCTGCAGCGCCAATTTCGAGTAGCGTTCTCTGCTCTATACCCAGCCCGACGCCATTCAGACAGACAGCCACAGGGGTTGTCGTCCGAAAGAAAAGGTATCGATCTGCTTAGAAAAGGTATCTCTGTGCTTCGCTGTGCACAGCCTAAACGGCAGAGTGAAAAAGACGAAATGGGAGAGAAAGCGAGCTCAAAGATTTACTACATGATCACCGATGGCGCCACCAGTCTTATTAGTGCTCTAGCAGCCATGGCATTGTAACAGGGCCGACATACAGATCTCGCAGGCAAAGGGAATCAATAAAAAGCCTCTGAGTGCACAATATAGCTAAAGGGAGTGGCTGGATGGTCGAGTACCGGCCGCTTGCCACGAGTGATACGTTGGTTGAACGTCGCATAATTAACTGTGCAGACAACGGCCCGATCCAGCACAGCGGGCTGTTGTCCACCGTCGCGTGACGTTAGCAAAGCCTCGAGACGCATTTCGTTGCTTTGTTTGACAGTTGCGAGTTAGCTACGCTCTCAATGAGATATTTGTGGATTTGTCCAAACGAATAGAATGGTAGCGATTCATGTGAACATAGAATGCATTCAATCCGTCGTTATGCCGAGTAATGATTCATTAATCACAAACTTGCACCCTTAAAGGTCGAAATATTGAGAGAGAGGACAAAGGAAGATTAGGTTTTTTTGAATGTTGGCTACCGAGCAGTTTATAGGTAGATATGCACCGGTATATTGATCGCAATCGACCCGACTACTTTGCCTATCGACACACGCCAACAGGGTGTCTAGCTAAGGCGTTGCAATCGTGGACCGTTTGATGATCGAACATACCTCGAATGCAAAATTAATCTAATTACGTATATGGAGTATAGTGAAAGTCGTAGTAGGTACAATTAGAATAGTTGGGTAGTGTTTGATTTGGACGACCCCAAGACTTCGTAGAGTTGAGTTACAATGGTTAAATGCAGGTGCAAGAAAGTAGGTAATTCGTATATTCGCAGAGAACTGCTTTACTGTTTTGTCTACATTTGACGGAAAGGCTAGACGCTAGTGGGATCTCTTGAATATGTAAATAAATTTAAATATATTTTAATATAAATTATAATTAATCTTGTGTATATATATATAAATTATTCTACATATGTTTTGTACTATTTTTTTAGTTTTTCTCTTCTTTATTCACTGTATGTAACTACATCGGTTTCAATAAGTTATAACAACCATTTGGTATTTTGGTAATACGTTCTAAAAAATCGTGATAACGCTGAACGGACTGAGGGGGTAGTCAGGTGTAGATAGTTGTACACCATCGTTTGATAGAAATGTACATTTAAAATTGATTTAAATGTAAATATTGTGAATAATTTAATTTATAATTTATATTTGTTTACCCGTACGATTATAATAACGGCATTCTTGGAACGAGTACGTTTGCCTTATTGGAACTTTTCGAGCTGCCATATTGTGAGGAGTCCTCATTTATATGCGTAATGAAAGACTACTGTTAAAATTTAAATAGATTTTCACCTAGTACCTATAGACCGTAAGCATGCTATAGAAGAATAAAATCATTATATGATAAATTACTCTATAAAATCTTCGAATAGACATTTTATTAACCAAAACGGGTCCGATAATGTCGAGTTACGTAATTCTACCAGGGGAAATAGTTAAAATAGTGAACCATTAAATTAGTGAATCCATATACTCGTAATTGGTACCTAGACTTACTAGACACGCAAACATTCTAACGCCTCAGCTTTACTCTCACAGTCAGATACGAACTGCTGTTTTCGCTCTTTCAGCATAACTAGCTTCTATTCGATTCTGTCCGATAGCGCGTCCTTTTCGCGAGGGCTACAACCGATTGGTCGCCAGGAGAACGGGCCATTGTTTGTAAACATCGTTGTCTGCTCAATGGACTCCGTGCCCGGTGGCTCTGAAAAAGAAGACAATACGGTAATTTGTATAACTGTAACTCTATCATACAAATGTTATCCACGGATTGGCCTTCGATTGGACTGTGTTTGTGTTGTCGGTATAACCCTTATTATGGTATTAGGACTCATTCCGCTAGAATCATTTACGGCAGTTGAGACAGTCACTGTTTTTGCGGCACTTAGTGCTAATTAGCGATAAAACTAATGACAGTACTTTCAATTGTATGGACACGTATTCTAATATGCTTTCTCAAGTTGTAGCTTGAAGGTCTCTAGAATAATATCTTTTACATAAACGATTTAATATCAGTTCTGATAGCGTTTTCATAATCTGAATTCTTCCAATCTAATACTAGGACGAGATTCTGTACCTCACCTTGACTTAACTAAGACCCAGATAACAATGCCAATCCAGAACGACCCAGATACGCAGAGCCTTACGGTTACATATACAATTGTCGCGTTTATGTTCTTCACGAGTGAAGATTGTTTATGCTGACTTGTATGCGGAAGTGACTTCTGTTTTTAAATGATTTTCCTCTAATTTTTTTATTGTTGTTACGAAAAATATTATATGATACGTTACCTATGAGAGCTTCCGGTAGTGACCATGAACTAACCAATATGCCTCTTTTCTTTTCTGGCTTTTGTGTTCTAGGTTGCGAATGTTTGCGAATGGAAATTTAATCGAGAAACTCCATCGCGCAGAGGATAGACTCGGCGAGTGACAATTAGCGCGTAGAGAAATCACAGCGCAATAGCGATGCCACAGTAGCAGCTGGTACGACATTGAGAATTCTGCTCAATCCATAATTTTCTACGGTTCGGTAATCGCTAGAGCCCCGTATTAGCATTCACAGGAACTCCTTTGACCCTTGTGTCCGCTTCACTATACTGTGGACCAGTCGAACTATGTTCAGTCAGCGAAATTCGTCGAGGTTATGAGCCAGCCACATCCGCAAGCTTCTCCCTAGCAAGCATCAACGAGCGACGTCTGGAAATTTTACTTGCCGACAGCAATCCCTCCAGCAGCTTCTTTCGGTGGGTGATTAAGCAGACTTGTTGGAGTTTTACCACAAGTGGCCACGCGGAGGGTGTTATCATTAATCAGCAATTGCCAGAAATCGCAAATCCTAGAGTCAACAGCCAGGCGAGCGGCGTTGACGGCCGGGGTAAATTGGCTGGTGGAAGAGACGTACCAGTGCGAGCAGTTCAATGAGAGGCTGTTAAGTGAAGCGTGGATCGACTGTATCACGCAGTGCTGCACCACGCGAGCAACGAGAAAAGAGAATTATGGAGACACTTTTCGAGTACGCCGAGTCGGTATATTCAGCCCCGTCAGCGCAGCTTGCATTCGAATTGAGCATAGTGCTTCTTCTTGTGTGGACACTGAGAAAGGGACCGGGCTCACACGAATCACAGATGCGTCGGATGACCGAAGCAGAGAAGGCTCAGGTGTTGGCCGATTTCGAGCCCGAGCCGTTGTTCGGTAAGGTACAGAAGGATCATTATGCGCTAAATCCGCGAGTGATATCGGGGCGTATCGGTAAATACATCACGATCGACGGTAAGCGTTTACTCAATTTGGCTACACACAACTATCTTGGCTTAGCTGATCGCGAGGATTCGAACGAGACTGCGACTAAAGCCTTGAAGAATTATGGTGTAGGATCGTGTGGTCCACGAGGTTTCTATGGCACAGCTGATGTCCACCTTGGGCTCGAGGCTCGTCTGGCCCAATTCATGGGTGTAGAAGAGGCTTGTCTGTACTCGTACGGTTTTTCGGCTATTTCCAGTGGTATTCCGTCGTATTCAAAGCCGCATGACGTGATCTTCGCTGATGAACAAGTGAATTTCTCAATACAGCAGGGCATTGTAGCTTCTCGTAGCACTGTCTACTTTTTCAAGCATAATGATCCCGCAGATCTTGAACGACTTCTGATAGCTCAAGATGGACGCGATCGCCAGAACCCTAAGAAGGCTAAGATTATTCGGCGTTTCCTTATACTTGAAGGTATTTACATGAACACCGGCACCTTAGTCAACCTACCGGAAATGGTGAAGTTGCGCGCACGCTACAAGTGTCGACTTTTCATTGACGAATCGCTATCATTCGGAGTTTTAGGCAAAACTGGCAAGGGAGTCCGTGAGCACTTTGGAGTGCCGAACTCAGAGATTGATCTTATGAGCTCGACGCTCGAACATGCCGTGTCAAGCTACGGAGGATTCCTTTGTGGATCGCACTTCCTCATGGAACACCAACGTTTATGTGGTCTTGGTTATTGCTTTTCAGCATCGCTCCCACCGATGCAAGCCGTCGTCACACTCTCGCACCTCGACATCATCACCGATCAACCCGAATCGTTGGAGCAGCTCCGCAAAAATGCACGGCAGATCCACAATCTTCTTGCGACGAACGTCAGCGGTCTTCGAACAGACAGTCATCCGTTATCGCCTGTGAAACACATCTGCTTGAGTGAGCCTCAGGCATCGAACCGGCTCGATCAAGAGAAACTTGGTAAAATTCTCACATACGCCGAAGAGCATGGGGTCGCGCTCAGTCTGGCACGTTATATCGACGAAAAGGAACATCTCGAGCACCCGGCGTCGATAAAGCTGACTGTTAGTAGCCTTTTAAATCAAGACGAGATTCAGCATGTGATCACTATTCTACAGGATGCTTGTCGAAAGTTTCTGTGAACATGTGACTGAATGAATGTGCCTATTCAAGTGTAATTTTTAACGAATGACGTGCATATGATTAGCAAGAAACCTTTTTTATGACTACGGGAGACAGGTATAATTTTTCCTTCTGCCTAGCCAGCCTAAAGATGTACAACTCAGAAGTATACCACGTGTATTCGTGCGCCAGTGACGGACGATTTAAGTAAACGGTGAAATAATGAGATGAAAGATATGCTGGACTACAATACTTGTTTACGTCCATAGCACAATGGAACAAATTTCACTACAGTTAGTAGCGACTATGGCCTTAGCAGTTGCGTAAAATGAACTGTCGATATTTACTAGCAGCTAGATTGGTTGGCTTTTTAGTCGAGAGGGTTTCGAATCTATCGTATTACATTTAGCCAGTGCCTTATCGCTTTATCATGGCTGAAAAATCGATGCGCCCGTTCCCAGAATGGTTTCGGTCTTCAGTTGTTTGCTTATTGGGTGTTTGCTGCACCCAGATTCATAGAGAGATGTACACATATAGTTATAGAAATATATAAACATGTTTGTTGCATATTATCATGACTAGTGTCCAGAGATACATGTGACTGCCAACCTGCACATGGGCTATTGTGCGATGTGCCGTATTGGGCATTGTTGCACCTGTGTAACAGGGAGGGTAAACACTCTCAGCTGTGCGAAGTTCACAACATGCTTTGTGGGGATGGTAACTCTACGTCTGGTGTGATATGA
The DNA here is from genome assembly GCF_002532875.2 of Varroa jacobsoni. Taxonomy (NCBI): domain Eukaryota; kingdom Metazoa; phylum Arthropoda; class Arachnida; order Mesostigmata; family Varroidae; genus Varroa; species Varroa jacobsoni. The sequence continues at coordinate 56,085 of NW_019213977.1, read as the reverse complement.
CCAAAGTGAAACAAGGCAAGACCTTATATGTTGCTTGTGTATAAGGGCACATCTTGTCCGGGTCGATTTCATACAGTATGACAACAACAACAACAATAGCGAAAAAATTTACGAGTGGAAAAGCTTGAATTTACTTGGGTGCTGCTATAAATGTTCGTGCAAATAACTAATTTCTAGAGCGTGAGTGTTAACCGGGTATGTCAGAGATACCCTTAAGTACACAATAAATAAAAGCGTTTTGATCGGTGTTTGCTCCGAAAGAACCTGAACAGAACACGCGTATGTGCACGCATGTGAGTGACAGCGGTTGCTGTACGTAGTTAGATATCTCAGACAAGTCCTAAAAAAAAAAAGACCCGAAAGTTTGCTAATAAAGAACGACAATACTCAAAATATAAACGTAATGTGTATTTAACAGCAAATGTGCAATTACGGTGCATTATAAGGAATGTTTGAGATTTAAAATTTTAGTCAACCTGCCGAAAGGTGAATGTCGTACGTGAAAACTCTACGGAAATCAAGATTATATTTGAATAAAGATTAGAATAATCGGCTAGTTCAATATACTTTAATGCTTTCACTTCGTTCAATCAATACGGAACAGCAGAAGGGAGGGCTATTGGCAGATAAACGGGGCTGATGCGGACAGTGATGAGGCTGACCCTACATGACTGTTTACAATAATGAGCTTAAGCCTGTGTGAAGTTATATTTGTGGTCACATGAGACATATAGGAAAATGTGTGGTTTTCATTATAACTGTACTTTTGTTGTTATCATAGAAATAATTTTTATATTAACAAATAATTCAGAGAACCGCTAGAAGTACAATCATTTATTTGGATTCATGTTCTTGCACCCTTTTTCGCCACATTTTATGTTTCTGTTCGTACGAATTTCTATTTCATTTTCCAGCCGAAACATGCTCTGAAAGCAATATGTTCGGTACACGTATGTGGTGATAATTCCGGTGCTATTCAGCCAATTAACTAACTACTCAACAGTCACAGTAAGGCGCCCAAGGCTAAACAGCACAACTTAGTTAATACTGATTGCGATTGATCTAACCTGATAGGATTGATCGGTGTTAATTTTTTTCTTTTTTATCGTGTATAATAAATTATTAATTCTTACCCTTTTGATATTTTTTAGGAACCCGGTTAACCGCAGGTTATAGCGACTTGCACGTTCTCCTCTAAAGCATAAATCGTATATGCGCAAATGGCCAAAAATTATGCCTATTTGTATAAGAAAGCACCAATCGAGCGCCCTGAGTATATATATTATCCCATAGACGGCTGCTGTTATCCAATGAACAAATAGTATGAAAAATATTTTCTCATTAAAGTGTTCCTTTCCTTTAGTTAAAGGAAAGGTAGTGCATACGAAAGTCGTTGTCTCGCTGACGTACTGCTCTTTCTCCAAAGGCAGAGTCATTGTAGGATTCGGATAGCCAGACACTGGAATGAATCGCGCAACTGATGAATCTCATTGATCTTGTCAGTTTATTGAGGTCATATACAATACAGAATTTAGCCAGGGTTTTTTTTTTTGTTTAGGATGCATCTTTGGATCTCTATTCAGGCCTTCGGCGTAATACTGTAGGTACACCTGGGTCTCAGCTAGCTAAGTTAGGTAAGCAGACAACCTTATGGCGTATCCATATATTATGGTTTTACAATTATATGTCTTATAATTAGTGAGATTTGAGTGCCAATTCGTATAATAAGAAATAGTCGTTGGCAGAAAAAGGATCAAATTTGAAGCAAATATCACCATTCGTCGTTATCTTGGGCTATCAGGTCAAAAAGGTAACTGAAACGCTACGGTAATACGGCATGGGAACTCGCGGGCTTCGATGGTTTTTTGATACTAATGCTCATTCGGCGGCTGAGGAAAGTTTGGCCGAGTTTTCGGGATCTAAAGAGGCGTGTCTCTACTCGTCAGCATTCGCTGCCGTTTCGAACGCGATTCCCTTGAACCCAAAGCCCAATGACGCCTTTCTTTCGACAATAAGTTTCGGTGATGTACATGCATATTTTGCATACAATAAGGTATCTTGGCCTCGAGAAGCACTGTGTACTGTTTCAAATATAATAAAAAGGAGGATTCTGAGCGATGACTCAACAAAGAGGAGCAACGAAATCATAGAAACTTGACGAAAACAAAAATTACTTTAAGGTTTCGTACTATTGGAGGTATCCACTTGAATACCGGGACACCGATCAACTTATCGACAGCGATTCATTTCAAATGTTCAAAAAGTGTCGTTGGAGTATAGATTCGACGTTACCTTTTGAAGTGCTGAGTCGTAAAAGTAAATGAGTTTAAAAACATCTTGGAGTCCCAGATTCCGCAAATAATTTTATAGGCACATTGCTTGGACACGCAATGTCTACTTACGGTGGATTTCCGTACAGATCTTAGTTCTTCATCGATCATCAAGAATTACCTGGGATCGGCTCCATTTTCTGCACATTTTTTTCACCAATTTTGGGAGTCACCTCTATTTAATCACTCAGCATCCTAAGGTAATTTAAAATCTGCGTAAGGACTGCCTGATTATCACAAAAAAGTTAGACTTCTCTAGTTATTTTCGATCGCCAGAAGGCATCTGTGCCGTTCGAAACATACTGTCGAAGATAAGCCTGCCAATAATAAATTAAAAAGCACATCGTAAACGTCAGTTTTGGTATATTGATGAAAAAGAGTTATTTGAATACCCAGCTTCGGTCGGCTCTACAGTGAACGAATGGGTCACTACCTGCCGACGAAATACAAACTGCGATTCGGTTCGAGCAGCAAACGATAAATCCCTAAAGGGCTTTTCATGGAGTAAAGTTGTTTACACGTATGTACACGCATATGTTGATTTAATATGCCAAAGCTGTTGATTTCATCTAGGTACTTATTCTTTACGAAATTACACCTTGGACTTATGTCGCTGTTGAAATACATTACGTAATAATATTTTTAGTGTGTGAATATATTAATCAGTATACAATATATATATATATATATACATGATCACTTTATTTGCTGAATATTGAATAAGATATTTAAAATTGTTGTATCTTGTCTGTCAACTAAATGAAACGTATGAGCGGAAGGCTAAATAAATGTTTGAAGATTCAGTATTTCCATCAATCATCAGTTTTCAATTTTCTTATGTATTGTTTTTTTTATTGTATTATTCTTATGTATTGTATTTATTGCATCTGACGGCTGACCTCCAGCTCAGGAATGACGTCTTTGTTTTAAATTCTTTCCTAAGGTTTATGTTAATACTGGGTTCAGCTAATGTTAAGCCGTGGTCAAGAGACCCTTGCGTAATCAGGAAGATAGCGTGGGTACTTCTAATTAGAAAAAGTTAAAAAGTTATTCGTTCAACCCGTACTAAGTAAAACATTCTGCATAATTTTATATAATCAAGTAGTTCACATATATCTCTATTTAATCACCCTATATGTCCAGGCCTTAAATATAGTATGTACATGCATCGGCAAGCAACCTGATTTGCTGGTGGCTTTTGTTGAATGCTTTTCCTACACGCATACTCTAAGCAGCTTTAGGCGATTCTCATATTACACAATGGACAAGTCAGTAAAATAGATTCCTATGTTAAACAGCATCAAAATTAATTGAGGCTCTCTGTTAGGTAATAGAAAACGCAACGTTATACTTAAAATAGCCTTAAATAGATTTCAGCCAGTTAATTCTAATATAATTCATTTGGAAAAATACCACCAAATGATTAACCGAAATTTAAACGAAATTGCTAGTCCTGATATTCGGCTTTCCTTTGTTTATCAATATTGTACGATGTCTGCTTAGCTTGGCCTCGCGCAATCTGTATTCTTTTAACTGGCCTATGAAATGACTGCTAATGTCCTAGGTTGTGGGGAGAATACAGGTGCAGATAGGTTTTTGATGCCACCCTACGCTAAAACAATTTTTGCTTTTAGAACAGCTTTTTTTTAGCGCATTAAACATCTTGACGACAATGTGTATCGTCAGTGCGACCCAATGGCTAACAAATTCGACACACCTATTCTCTACCCATGTTGTGCTAGTATTACTGTATCCAATTGATATCCTTTGTGAAATCTGTGTTGACAAACATTTGTTTCCGTGCTGGGTATCGATTCAAAAAAACGTGAAAAAACTGCACGCGTTCGCGGGTCAGCTTCAATCACCTCAAACCTTTGCTGCCCTCCTCACTATAGCCATCCTGGTAATCTGCATTTACAGCCTCATTCTGAGCAAATTACGTTCGAGGGACAAACATCGCGAGCGGCGGTTGATAGCCAGAATTAACGAATTTAATCCTAATCCACTAGAAAATGAGATCTGTCCGGAAGGGGCCCGCAAAACAACGTACGCGATCAAGCCACGAATTGTCTCCGGCCGCGTTGGAAAGATGATCACGATCGTGGGAGAGGGAACCCATTTGAATTTGGCTATACACAACTATCTCGGCCTAGCCGATCGACAACAAACGGATCGGAGTGCTTTACAAGCACTGAAGACTTATGGTGTAGGCACATGTGGGCCGCGAGCATTTTTTGGTACGTTAGACCTCCATCTCAAGCTGGAAAGTCAGGTAGCAAAATTTATGGGCGTTGAAGCTGTTGTTCTATACGCGCTCAATTTCACCGTTATGTATAGCTCAATACCCGCTTACGTGCAGCGTGAAGACGTGATCTTTGCTGATGAAGCAGTGAATTTTGGAATAAGCCAGGGAATCGGGGCTGCAAGATGTAGGTACTATTACTTTAAACATAATAACTGTGAAGATCTGGAGCGGCTGTTGCAACAAGAAGAACGCCGTGAACAGCAGCAAAGCCGCAAGAATCGTTTTCGACGGAACAAAACCTGTCGGTTCCTAATACTCGAAGGCATTTATATGAACAGTGGCACCCTAGTCAATCTTAGAAAAATGGTCGCACTCCGCGCTAAATACAAATGCCGCTTGTTTATTGACGAGTCGGTGTCGTTCGGCGTCTTGGGAGCGTCGGGCAAAGGTGTATTTGAGCATTTCTCCGTTGACCTATCCGAGGCCGACCTCATTGCCGGCTCATTCGAGCACAGTCTGAGTAGCACAGGAGGGTTTGTGTGTGGAACCGAGTTTGTCGTTGAGCACCAACGATGCCACAGTAAAGCGTACGCGTTTTCCGCCTCACTGCCGGCGTTCCAGGCGGAATCTTCAATTGCGAATCTCAGCTGTCTCACCAATGAGCCTGAACGATGTGCCAAGCTGCGTAATATTTGTGAAACAGTGCACAACAAAGTTAAGCATATACGAGGACTGCGGACGGGTAGTAACCCTCTATCACCAATTAAGTATCTTCTACTTCACGAAGACACCGTGCTTCACGATCGCGATCCGATCGCGATGCAACAGCGGGTGGACGACATCATTACATATGCGGCAAAAAATAACATAGCGTTAACAGCAGCGCGGTACATCAACGAGCGGGAAAGCATGAAATATGATCCCGCAATTAAGTTGCTCCTCAATTGTGAGCTTCGTGAGGATGACATCAACAAATTAGAAAAGGTTCTTCGAGACGCTTCCGAACAAATCAGTAGATCATAAACGATAGCGAAAGCTGATGCTGTACGAAAGAATATGCTAAAATGTCGTGGTACTTGCAAGGGTATATCCGTATATTATTGGAAGTTCGTTACTTATTAGTGCGTAAGGCCAAGTTTTAGGTGGCCCATTACTATAGATTAGACCGGCCACCGCTCAGTGCGAGGACAGGTAGCATACAAACAGTGTACGAGGCTTGTAACGATTCTATTCACACGCAGTTGGTTGCCAATCTGACTGAGGCCATCTTAGCTTGCTGTACAATTCATTCAACAAAAAAACATCAATAGCATCAAATTGTTTGCGATTTGTTAGTAGTGACGGGTATAACTTCGGCCGCCTTGTCTGGATTGTTAAGTTTTGGTTATTCTGCGCACTCGATCAATTTGCGAGCGAGTTACTTAGAGTTGAATTAGTGCGCGTTTTTTTTAATGATCTTTCTGCTGGTCTGTTAATTCCACTGTCTCCAGTGGCCTTCCAAGCCTGTCATTTGCTTTACTAGACTAACGTGGTACGGAGTGGCCCAACGATGCATATATGATAGATATAGACAACAATAAATAATAGTGATTAGCGAGTAGGTCATGTTTGTCGGTGCGATTTCATAAGTGAGATAATTAAAACAATCATTAAGCTGGAAATCATCGAAAGGGTTGGACAATGCCAGTACAGCATACCTGAGTGAGTCAGTTGATTATGCCGTTTCGTACAATACTGTACTAGCTTATGGGAGCATCAGTATAAGTAGAAAATAATTCCTCGTTCCATTCAACAATAAAAATACAATCAATGGCGAGCATCCATCCACACTAAAATCAAGTGTGGCTACACAGTAGTACGCTGTACCTTTGTTAAGCATTAAGGCTAGTACGTAATCACCAACATATTAACATGTTGTGAGATTCGTACAACTCAACGGACAAGTATAACAATATCGTTGACAGTGACGTTCTCTCTCCGAAATATCCGGCCAGCTCAGCAATATACATATGATACATTAACCCCAGAATGAACTTTCGGAGATCCGGAATTGGTATAGTGACTTCTGAGACTGCTATAATAGACATTCACAGATTTCCCTAAGTTTGCTCAAGGATACGAGTTCCGCCTTCTGGAGTGCGATAATCACGTCCGGTTTGTCGTCGTTATGGGCCTTCTTTTCGATGTATTCTTTAGCGTTGTTAGTTACTCAGTGAATGGAAACAAATCGAAAAACAAACGAAATAACCAATTTTCAGGTATAGCATTATTTCTCATTTGCATGATTAGTCATACATGGTAATAAATTTCATCGACGCTAATAATTAGCATGGCAGCACGCTTGATAGTCATAGCAAAGTACTCAAAGAGACGTGGATTAGTCATCCAGATTACATTGCCCCTTTTCTCGCCACTTTTCAAATGTCTTCGGATTTTATCATTTACTCGGATCGGATATCAGCAACTTGACCCGCTTGGATACATAGCGTCTGGTACGAATCTATTTCTACAGGATTCTGGTTACTAAATGACAACATAACGCTAAATTTTGTGTAGCATTAAAGCATAAAATTACGGCTATATACATACGCTTCCTGATTGCTTTGCTAGTACGTAAGAACGACAACCATTACTACTGATCTCCACAGATTTTGCACAACGGTGTCATTTCGGTTATTGAACTTCTAACATACATATCATACCTTTGAGCTTGATAGCTCGTGCAGATCATATTTAACTTTGACCTACGATCCAACCTGAGAAAAGAAATTAACGAGTTTTATTGTATTAAATTACAATTGTGTGGAAAAGAACGAATACTTTTGCACCTACTCTTTGAATCCACACGGTTTATTCGGCCTAACGTTCTGCACAAACGAAAGTGCAAGCACGATGGCTGAATACAACAGCCGTGAACACGCGCTGAGTCTTCGTCGAAAAATCGACGCGCTTGAACTTGAAAAGTTGCTCAAAAAAGAAAAATTAGATAGACTAGAAGCCGAAAACGCCAGCCTGAAACAGTTACGCAACTTTTTAGAATGGCAGACAGAGGATGCTGCTTTTCGTGTAAGTTCGAATTGTTGTCCTTCCCATTACGTGTTGAGCCTTATTCTCTATTCTTTTTCCTTTTACCAATAATGATGTTACCTATTCGATGGAAGCACCGGTGGCAAGCATTGGTTTCAATATGGTTTTCTTATTAATTATAGACCTGTTCCGACTGCTTTCGAGTCGGCTGATTAGCTCTGGATTGCAGTTTCTAAAAGGATACTCAACTTGAATACGACAAGATTAAGCCCATCATTTAGCACTATGCCCATACCAAATAAACTAAGCACAGTGAATAGCATCTATGAAAAATGATTTTGATCGTGGAAACGGTCTCGAGCCAGCGTTTTATCGTATCAACGCTAAACATATCTTCCTGATTTTATGTACGCGTTATTATCCCATAGAGTAAGCCACAGAACAGCAATATAGCTTGAGAACGCGAGTGAATTTGTTTCTTTCCGAAAGTGGTTTCCTCTGACGTGGCTACGAGCTTTCGCCAATAGCACAACGGTATGACGAAGCTCTGAAGTCAGGCCGTGGTGCAATAAGGAACCGTACTTAGGAGGCGCTTTGACTCTTTTCCGTATTAATAGCATAAAGTAATAAGTGCAAGGCCGTAATAATAATAAACTGTCTATTGTTATATACGTGCTTCCTCGAATGGAGTCATTCTGTAAAACAGAGTGTTTTTAAATAAGGCAACTGGGAACGTAGTAGTACATAGGGATTATTCTCGCCTACCCGAAAAGGCCCAATATTATGACTTATACGACCCCAAACACTCGTGCATAAATCCGCAAATGAAATGCAGCATGTTTCCTCCCAGGATGGAATAGCAAACTCATATAACGTCTATATAAAGTCGTATGTTTTCAGTAGTCATAGTTACGAATATTATTGTTCCCTGTGTTATAGAGGTTTTTGTTTGTACTTCTATTATTTAGCTGTTAAAGCGAATTAACACAGATCTGCAGCAAAGGAAAAATGCTCTGAGGAGGACCCGCGCTGTTAGATATGGCATGTGCGATGAACTTCGACATCTCGTAGTTGAAAACGTAATGTTTCGCGTTCTTGATATTGTGGCAGTCTTCGACGCTTTGATACAAACGGTCATAACTATGGAGCGTCCAAATAAGGACCAGTGGCATGTGCCCATGCCTGTCCTCGGTGCTGAAGAAAACATGGGGTCCGCAAATGTTTTCTGCTTGTCGGTGAGGGGCTTGGACACGCTTTTATGAAACACACTGTTTTTGGACTTATTTTTTATAATTTAACACAAAGTCTTCTGAACCGCATCTACTTCATTATGCACTATTCCAATGCAATGTCAGTTAATGCTGTAGGAACTAGATAGGAATTTCAGTGATGGACATGAGTTGAATTCTCATTAATTTTTGAATTTAGCTTTTAAAAACGTTTTCATTGTAAACATTTATTTAAAATTTATTTAATACTAATCTTAATCTAAAGTGATCTCAATAAACCGCTTAAACGTGCTTATCGCAGTCTTTTTTCGGCACATGAACATGTACGTGTGAGCCAGAAAGATGCTTGAACCACTACTCTTGCGTTCAATTAACATTATATCTAACACCAAAGACAATAATTCGTTTTCTACTCTGAAACAACTTGCCATCAATGCTTCATATTTTTAATGACTGAATATCGATTTACTATCATGAATAGGAATCATTTATCCGCTAATTTATCATAATTAGCATTTTCTATTTTACTTGCAGACTATTTCCCGCCTTGTTGACGAACGGCTTGCAGTTACCACTAAGATGCTATCTGAACTCGCGGATACTGAATAACTGCACGTGCAGCCGTAATCTGAACAATAAAATACGCCCGAAGTAATTGCGTCATCAACCAATTGGACAGAAAGCCAGTTAGCTCATTGCGGGTTTGAAGAGGCCTTCCCCTATTTAAAAAAGAAAATCAAAAATGATTCCAAAACTAACCCTTATCTTCAATCTACTAACTGTCATTAGCACACGACAGATTATCTAGAATTGTCGAGTATTACTAATAATAATTATCTAGGTGAATGAGTGACCAGGCGACTGGATCTAATGTAATTGCTATGGGCTATTGATTTATGGTGTCTGGACGCTGTTCCACGAGTGTGCCATGAGTCACCAACACGAAGTCCTTGGGTCAAACACTCAGCCAGCGTATAGCGGTGCATAACTTGTAGCGTACATCTGAAAGCGACAAATTAGATTCATTGCAAACCGAACGCCTCGAGAATCGTGATTCAACTACGCAATATAAAACCCATTTCTGGATTTTAGCTAGTTGACAGCATTACATTAGGTCGCTTTTATGTATGTTTTCTATTAAAGCCATGATACGGCGTACGATAAGCAACTAGATCATTCGAATTGGCAGTTCTGGTAAAAGTACACATAATAATAATAATAGCTAGAATTCTCCGTTTAAGTTCTCATCAAATACTTGTTCTGTAACTATATGGCCCCAGCACAGTTGGAAGTTGCTTCACCAATCAACTTCCAACTGTGTTTACGCAAACTAATGTGAGTACTTCAATAATTATAAAACGTTTTTACTACGTTTCAATATCATTCTTCAATCGATAACTGGCTTCAGTCATAGATGTATGCTAGGGAAAAAAACAAGAGGAATCTTCGAGGGCGAGTTGTAGGTAGTCCAACTAATTAAAGCCCCTCTGATAGATTCGGCCAGGGATGCGGCCGTCGTGTAGCTTGAACAACAATAAGCTGGTCTAATGTTAACAAAGTGTTTTTTTCACTTAAGCGAGATCCAGTTCAGTTAATTGGCTTCAACGCTATAAAGGGTACCGTTGTTAGTGCGAGAATTACAATCTGTAGTGTCGATTGGTTTAATGCTTAGTCGCTGATTACCTGTACAGCGCGTCCATTGAGGGATTGGAGGGGTCTCCGATTATTGAGCTTCCGCCACGAGTCTAGTTTGCTATTAATGGCCAATCTATGTAAGAAACGAAACAGCTTCAACTGGTATAGACCGATATAATTCGGCGGATAAAACATAGTCCATGTTACCACCTCGAGAGAAAAAGTTTGTCGACACAGTGATACGTTAATGGACCATTTTACGCCACAACGCTATTGAGCTGATAGTTAACACCTAGTTTAACTAGGTTTAACAATTTAACTTTCAAGTTTAGCATCATAGTATTACAATGCAGCATGCAAAGGATAACGTTAGAGTAAGAAAATCGAAAATCCCCTACAATGAGATATTCCTAACTATATTCTCATCAAACTCATGCCAGTTGTTCTTTCTCCTTCGTCCTTTAAAGCACGCTCATATCTTACTGCTGGTGAAAATGTGCTCCACTTAAGTTATACAAATTCGAACAGTGAAGGGCTTGTATCAGCAAACAGCTTTTTATGCACTCGTATATAATTCATGTGTATACATTGATAGAAACATTTCTGCCCGCAGCTCTACAAACGTTTATTTACTAACCTCATCGCATGTGGGCACGGTGAGAGAGCCCGGATATCTGAAATAGGCGGAAATGTAGGCCGGGAGTATATCCTCCAGCGCCATTGTAACGTTAACCGAGAAGTCGGGTTCAAGTACGTGGGCTACCGCATCCATCAAGACACGCAGACGGGGATTCATCGAATACGGCGATAGCTTCAGATCACACCATAAGAACAAGGTTTTGCTTGTATATCTTGAAAAAGAAGTACTATTACGTTTGCGTACAAGCGGACACACACCTATTGGTGTGGGCTAGACTTCTCGGTTTTTATCTAAACGGTTCAGACGATTTCTCTATTAGACCGCTTCCGAGACTCAAAGATATTTTCGTAAACGAAAAAATTCGAAACTGAATTGTAACATGCTCGATTGTTCTTGCGTGCAAATCAGCCATTGGAGACAGCGGTTCGACCAGAGGATGCCCGTAAAATACGCGTTGGAGCTGTGACCAGACACTCCATGCGTTAAGAAACTGACCACCTCCAATTAGCTATGCCTCTACAGCTATAGCGTACGACAAACGTCAACCTTAACCATATGCCAGATTTGCTGCCATGTTGACAAGC
>NW_019213977.1:33187-44295 GCF_002532875.2 Varroa jacobsoni | reverse complement strand
TTCTGACTGGACGGTTGCCGCTATCGTGGGAGCTAACAAGAGTTATTGTATTGAACCTATTTGATCTACTACGAAGCAGGTTGAATGAGCTTGCTTCTCGTGAGCGAACGTTGTTCTAGACATTTGCAGATATGGATGGCTTACAAATCATGGAAAGGCAATGTATTATTACTATTATTATCATTAGAACCAATGTTCTAACAAGAAAAGAAATATGCTTTATCAGGTACACGAAAATAATAGGTGGCGATTGGTTGTCGGCATTCAGAAAATTATAGTTTTTGATTCAATATAGTTTAATTGGAAGAGGTTAGGGAGTAAGGATTAGACTCACAGCAAACATTGTTGAGACCACCTCAAGACCATCTTGATATTTAATCGCATTAGCCATGTTATTGTACTTTTCGTTGTAGAGCACAAAATGAGCTTCGAGCGAATAGTACTGGCTATTGATGGCATGTTCCGATGTCCAGTGGAAATGTAAACTGTGAAAATGGTACCTGCAGCAGCATAAAAAATGACATAATCGATCAGTACGCTGTCTTCCACTGCTATAATAAGATACGAGGGTCGTTAGCCTCAGATTTAAATCAGTTTTTACACTTAGTAATTTCATGCTAAATTTTTTTTTAAAAAGATGCGGTCGCTCGAGCAGGCCCAAAGTGGCCATGTCCGTTCTTTTTTTTTTTGGCTAATTTGGCAGGCCCTATGTAATTATACTTCAAGCCCTATCGAAGCGAATCACCAATACGCACCGTTCTTCCCCATTTTCGCTGACAAGTTTTATGGGCGGATCGGCAGACGCTGGAAGCACCAATACTGTCGATCCGATATTTTTCACTGTGTAAACACGTTTATCTTTGAAGCCATGTAGGAGAATGCGACCTAGTGATGAATTCACTACGACCTAACAGAATCATGAAAACAAATAGCAACCTAGAAATGCTTTCTCATCTCGTTTATTGGACATGTCCATGTAGGCAGTACCAATGAGCAGTGCTTATATAAATAAAATTTAATCATTAATTTATATATATATATAATGCTTTGATAGTAATATAACTTAACGACGCTATACGAAAAAAAAAACGGAATAGATAGGATCCAAATTTAAATCAGGGAAGACAATGGCTGGATTTTATCACGACTAGCGATTGTCTATATGAGATGTGTCCCACGTATAGTACTAAGCCAAAAAATTGATTTTCTCTGAATTATTTTAGTAGTGGTGGTGAAATACACTGGCAAAAAACATTTTCAGAAAATAACGTACAGTCACTAAGAGTTACTCAGATCATTGCGAAATGCTCTATATATATATATATATATAGATTCAATCTTTGATTTATGACGGCGACTGATCGAAACAACTACTCGAGCTGTTCCATTCAGCGATTGGCCTGTGCCGGTTCTACCCATATTCTTCTATATCGTACGAAAACGCTGTATTAGTATCATAGTGAAAATACCTTCGACACTTCAATATTAATAGGCGATTGCCGTTTTCCAGCGCAGTTCTTAAACTTCCTTCGCCAGGACTGAGGCGCGATCTCGCTCTCGTAACCCCAATCTCGACCGTAAGTATATCCACCGATTTCGCGATACGCTGGGAAATTTAAGCAGGTTAACACAATGAAACGACTGCCTGTAGCGAGAGAAAATTATTTCATTCAACAAATCATACCATGGTTACTATATGAATCTAGGAGCTTGACTCGAGTTAACCCTTTGTTACAAACACTTTAGAGTGAGCGAAATCGAATGAAAGAACATTATCGAACAGGGTTTTGATCCTGTATTCTGAACGCTTGTCCGATATCAGGACGTCAAATGAAAAAACGAAATTTTCTCTGCGAAAGTATGACTGTTTAATATATTACGTTGTAATATTAAAAAAGTTTAGTTAATACGGGACCACTCAACATGTTTATCCGCAGAATGCGATATTTAATGCTATATTTGCTAATTCAATAAATACGTATAGGAACGTATAAAGCAATTATTAAAGTTAGAAACCGTTTTCAAAGAGCATTGAATGGTATGATACAGTGGAGGCAGGAATTTGCGACGTCAGGAACAGGTTCCTTTTAGGTAACCAGTTGGTCCGATTTCTCACTTTCTTTTTAATTGAAAAGAAAAATTCGAGTGATCAGGGATGAATTTGCTGTATATTCTTAAGACGGGAGTAAGCATTTGGTAAAAATTCTTCTACACTGGTTTCCGGCAAATCGTCGCGCAGGTTTCATTATAAAACGCTGGACCATTACAATCGGCGACGTTAGCAACATTTGATATAATTCTATATTTCGATTCCTTCTCAATATGAGCCCTATGCCCCATGTTATGGTACGCCTCAGGTTAATTCTTAAATATTAGTAGCAATGTAAAAGCAACAGTTCTACTTGCATTATGATATTTAATCTTTTAATTCGAAATTTCCCGCTCAGCAATTTTGTCTCTGTTGAATTTGAGAAATATGTAAAATGTCCCTGTTAATTTGGAAATATTACTTCAGCTTGTCAGTAGTTCATTCAGGCAGGTGTATTATTAAATATAATTAACAGTGATATTAATTCAGGATCAATTAAGTAGCTTACATAATAGATACGCGCTAGCCTTTATTTTTAACGAAACTGAAACATAGCTCAACCCCCTTTTTGCCGTACGAAATATTCTTAATTTTTAATTGGAATATCGTGCGGTTTTTTTGTTAGCAATGGAATACTTGCTACGTACTAGAACTTTACTAGCTAGTCAAGATCATCATCATTCCGCAGTAGCTAAAGCTAACTTTATTGATTCAGCTTTTGTCACGAACGACATCTTGGACGGAATTCAGCGCAAGTTAATTACTAAGCCCCCCCGCTCTGGCAACACTGTTTCAAGCATGCATAAAAAAGTCATTGGGAAAAAGGCCAATCCAAAAAGTGGCCTAAACAAAAGAACTTACCCATGTCCTCGACCGACATCAATAGAATACAAATAACAATACCAAGCGGCGTCATTTCGTCGCAAAATTGTTGCAGCAAGCGAAAATCAACGATGTCCTGAGCTCGGCGTGACCTTAAAGTTTGGTACGATTCAATTTAGAGAAGATTGTTGTTTTTCTTTCTGTTAAATTATTGTTGGCTATATATGGCTATTATTGTTGTTGTTGTTGTTTCTAATACTGAAGCAATAAAACTGGTAGACACATCGAAGAACAATACTCATGCTACTTCGTTTGGGTAGCTGATTTGTCAGTCAGAAGCAGTCCGTTGTACTTCACAAGGAAACATGGGGCGGTATCGTTAAGCTATGCAACATAGAGAGAGGCCGAATTTACATATATCCCACTACTGAATGGGCAATGGAAGACACTGCGTTAAAGTCTCTGTCATTTTTCTTTTATCGATGAACTACTGAGCGCCTAGCCTGCGTGAAGTAACAAACCTTCACGACAGACTCAGCGCCGACTGCCCTTTGGTACACGTGGCAAGGTAATGATAAATACAAACATAATACTAAAGATACACAAACCCAACATACGTGTTCTGTGACATGTTTCAATTTCGCATGGGTATATTTTTCTAGTTGACTGATTAACCATGACTCAAGGAAAACGTGTAACACTCGTTTTAGGGGCTTACTGCACTCGCTACCGAGGTTTTCTTATCGCCAGTGTGCTAGATTTATTCACATTGTAAAAATCCTTCACGTTGTTACTGTGGTCGGCGATCACACCTATTGAGATCGAAGAGATCGCACTGATCACGTCGGTTCGTTTAGAGACTGGCTAAAAAGCTTCCGTGGGTCCTCCGTCTTCTGCAAGCAGCTGTTCCATTTGAGCTGAGGGCATTTATGTTTGTCAAGTGCTAAGCTCGTACCTTTACATGGACTCTGTCACGGGTGGCAAGCGACGCCAGCTTAAGTAAAACAATGACTCTGTCAACAGTAGACTCCTGTTGCCGACGAAGTTTTTCATCACTGTGGTCGTCAAGCTTGGATTTGATATCAAATCCTAAATTTGTTGCGTTAAATGACCATCACTTGCGAAATAAATCATTGAACTGTGACTTAGATTGAGCGTAGCAAAGATTAAAACTCTCATTTATATTCAGCCTATACTGTTGGACGAAATAACGTTCTGAAGGGTCATGCAATGGCTTTAATGGTTGCAGAAAGAAAGCAGAGATAGCAAATATTTACATAATGACAGCGCTATGCTGCTCCTAAGAACTGCAGTACTGCGTGCGCCACTCTACAGGCAACAGTATAATTAATTGTCAAGCACACAGCTGCGTTTCGGGAAGTAGCTTTAGTTTTGGGAAAAAAAAGCATTTCGCAGTGTAGTACTAATCCTTATTTCTAACGCATGTCGGATTACACACCCCGAAAAAAATTGAAAAAAGTTGACATACCCGTTTGAAAAATCACTACTCAACAGATTAACACAAACAGACTAGCTATCGTTGAAAAATCCTTATGATACAAACATAAAATAAATATAAAAATAAGTATATGAAGTAAAACGCAAACCTAATACAAGGCTAAGCTCAGGCCGAAGTTTAGAACTCTACATTACGAGTTTAGACAGCAACGTATCCTTAATACTACCAGGCAAATACGTTACCCACTAAAACATCACGGAGATATTGTTCAGCTGTTATGTAATAATAATAATAATAATTCTAATGGATAGTTTTTAAAATAATAATTTTAGTGCGATATAAGTAGTAAAGCCATCTGCGCGATTCGATACTGATGGAAACGTAACAACGCATCTTAATTAAACAGTTACGCTTCGGTTCTTTTTAAATCTGCCTTATCAATTCTTTCACAGCTTCTTTTTTACCATACCTCCTCTACTGTTTCATTATTGTTATTAATAAACTACGAATTACATTAATATTGTTGACATGTTCCGTATTTTATCTTTGTCTGATTTTCACGTCTATTGTATAAATTAAAAAGAATATTTACACTTGTTTGTGCTTTATCATCGACAGTTAGGCATCTGAGTGCGACGTGCGCAGGTTGTCGTCCCATTAAGGTTCGATGTTCTGCTATCTGGGATATCTCATTTGGTTGGTAACACGAGCTGAATTTTCCATCACGATTTGCTATTGCAATCCATTCTATAGCATTCGTCATATTTTATTTTTTTCGCAGAAGTGCCTAATCAATTTAAACGTTTACTAAAATTGTATACCTCATCCGTCGAATACTGTCAACGCTTTAATATTAACTGCCTTGACGGATTTGATGCATAAAGAATGCTTTAAGTTTTTTGTCCGGTGCTATCATTTTTATTACACTGCCTCAGACGGCTCTTTCCAACTCGAAACAAATCGTGTGCATACGCCCGGTTTCGAACCTGGACCACCTCATACGGACTTGATCTATGGAGGAACCCTATTGTAGACGCTCGTTCGGATAAACCTATTGATTTTTATAAGCAAACGCACAGTCCATTCTCAGTTCCCACTCTTTTTTTATTTACCAGTGAAGTACTAATCCCTACTTGTCGTCACGCCTTTTTGTCAACCTTATATAGACACTTCGTCAATGTATATGCTGTTATAGCTTCCTGTCACTGTGTTATTTAAATCACATGACTATTGTATGCTAAATGTGCCTAAATAATGAAACAAGCAATGTTATGACGTTTTCGGTGTCCGGCTTTGTACATTGTTCAATTAACAGCGCTACGAAATTACACCAGGAACGAGTAAGATAGCCTTTATTATTGATTTTGCGAAAAGAATTCGCTATTCGTTTAGTTCTATAATTCATCATGGTTAGTATCATCACTATAGTCATCGTTCTGATTTTTCTTCTTTGTCTGGTCCTTTTTCTCACGAGCTTTAGCATCTGCCCTGGCTTTCTCCGTAGCTTCATAGTCCTCTTTGGCCTGTTTTTCCGCCCCAATAAAATATCCCCATGTCTCAAGGCTGTATTCGTGGGCAAAGTCTGGATCGTCAGTAATGACGATGTTATCGAAGATCGAACCGGCTTTAACCTGCCACAGATCGAACCCTACGTAACAGATCTCCTTCTGCAGATAAATTTCCTTGTCGGGCCGGTACTCAGGGTTTTGAATCTCGGGTTGAACCCACATACCCTTGTAGTTCGGATTGTCGATCATCTTCGGTTTCCACTCTTCTTTATAGTCAGGATTCTTGATCTGAGGTGGTTCCCATTCGCCGTCCATTTGATCATTCCAATCCGCCGGTTTTTGGGCCTCCGGATCGACGATGAACTGCGGCAGATCCCAGTCTTCAGGTTTCACATCATCGGGATCTTCAATTTTCGCGCGATCGTCCCAATTTTCGGGTTTTTTTGCTTTGGGATCCTTGATCGTTTTCGGTGGCAAAAAATCCCAGTCGTTTTCTAGCTCGCCAGATTCAACCTTCTCGTTATCGATACGAATTTCATACGTTTGATCGGGTCGGATGATCAACGTGTAGAGGTGTGAGAACACATCATCCTTGCATCGAACGTCCTTTTTAATCTTATGGTTCTTCCCTTTATAGCTGATGATGGCATGAACTTTTTTTGTGCCTGGTCCACAGATGTCAGGCCCGAACATAATCAAATAGGACGAATGGCCATCCATTTGCTTCTGGTTGAGTGAACAATCAAACAACTTTACGTAGCCACCACCGCAGTCGATACTTTGCTCATGCTTCACATTGAACTGAATTACAAGGGTTCTGTTTTTATTAGAAAAAGGTTTGCGAAGCTTGCATGAGGCACCATAAAAATAGGCATCCTGTGTTGTACGGAGACCGACATTGGTTTCGGCGTCGGCGAACCATCTGCCTGGACTCAACTCCCACGCTCCACGCCTCTCGTCTTCCTTTGCCATCACCCATCTGTTGAGCGCGTCAGCTGTAACGGCATAAAACGTACGTATCATTTGATGCCAATACCACTTGTTTGTTTTTCGCAAAGTAGTTTTGGATAAAAAGCAACTATTCAATTCTTACACGAATTATGCTTGTCATGCAAATGAATAGATACGTCAACGGAAGATCATTGTTGGTTATAAATAGTACGACAATTCCTGATCCAATTCAAATATGTATTCTAAAGTAGCCTGCAAAATGACTCATTCGCTCGTAGACTCTTATAGAAGGGTGTTTGTATCTGTATTAGTTAAATAGAACTTTGATAAAAAAATAAAAGAGGTTCAACTCATTTGAATACTTGTAGTTTTTCTACTGCAACAAATACGTATTTTTCTTAATCTATATCCCCCCCATCGGCCGTCGCATTACTTTTGTGCACGGAGATATACCTCAACAAACCTCCAATACACCTCAAGGCAGGAGAATGGCACAACGCAATGAAGCTGGGCTAGCCGAAATTGACGGCCAACATACAACGTTGGTCTCCCTCATTGTAAGAAGGTCGGCTTACGCATCCAAAGACTACCCTAAGTTTAGCGCGATCGATGAATCAGAATCTGTACAGTTTGTGAATTATAAGATCAATAATTTACTTAACATCAAACTTAATAACTTTTTTTTAGCAAACATAATAATAGTAGCCGGCGTTACATAATATCAGCTGAAGCGTTTGCGGGATATTCACATGTCATGGCCCACTGTCGTGATTGTAATTTTATTGGCAGTCAATAATAACACAACGTATATATATATATATATATAGAAGCCCGTCAATGTCCTACAAAGCAGCAGCTCTAAGAGGCGCGTTGCGGACGGTGACGCTAGCTTTGTTGGGTTGCTCTAGCGATTATTGATCGAACGGCGATGCGCTTAGTCGAAAGTGGCAGACCCCGTTACTTTTCAGATTCAAGCGTTTGTTGGCGGGTAAAAGCGCTCAAAGCAAATTTTACCCCTCTCCTTTGAACCGCGCAAGAGAATAAATACGTGCTTTATTTTTGCTTGATGTAGGTTTAACTATAGTTAGTGCGCAGTCGATATAACTAGTTCGTATGATTCTAACTTACTTGGCTGGATAAAATTAATAATAATAGTAATAGTGCTTAATGATAATAATGGTGAGACTAGTCTTATTAAAATGAATTTTAAGAGATTATAAAGCGACAGAAAATCAATGAAACAGAGAAGGATTGCGGCGCATTTTTCAAATAGGAAAAGAAAAATATTTAAAAAAAAATGCTGAACCTGACGGTTCCTCCAGTGGAACAATCAGTAAAAAATTGTCGGATCAACATTCGATTAGATGTTGATTCTCTATTGAAGGACTGTTAACAAAATAGCCGAAACGAGTTGAATAGGATCGAACTAACGTTGCCCACATACTACCAAATTGGTTATGAAATAGATTAACGCAAGCCAGTTCACATGGTGGGGAAGACATTTGTCAAAGCCGACAACATACAGAACATATAAACGCGATAACTCGATGAGATGTACTGCTGTGGTTCGCGCCAATTTGTCATGAATATTCGCGTCCCTGAATACAAATATGTGTGTGCTATTGTTTGCCTATGACGGTGTAGTCGTAACGTGTTCGCCTACAAATTTCAGAGACACGTAAAGGCACGTAACTTGGCGTACACAAACTTCGTTTGGCGTTGGTAGGAGCCACGAGCCGTCTGAACCATGGCTGCTAAACGATCGTAGCAAATGCAAAAACTCGAAATATATATTCATGGCACGCCAGATCGTTGGTCGAACCCCTCAGATGGCTTAGCGAATGATGCCTTGTGAATGGGGGTGCCTTCGGCACTCCAGAGAAGTTTAAGCTAGAAAAAAGCGCTGACCACTGTTTAGAAATTATATTTACTTAAATGTGCCATTTTGAAAGCTGATGAACAAATATGCCTACAGAAAAAAAAAGAGGTAACGTTTCAAGTTTGACATCCGGTACCGTTGCCCCCGTTAAGCGTTGCTTCAGATGTTATTACTGCACCATGCTGGGAGAATGAAGTAATCTTTTTCATTATGAATGATCTCCACGAATACAAAATGGGACAATTTCTATTTGTGAACAAATGGACAAACTTAACAAACCAAATAATAATATAAATAGCAATAAAAACAAAATAAACAAAATAATAACAAAAATAATAATAATAACTAGAAGGTATGTCGATTGTAAGGCAGCAATTTTTTTTCTAAGCGACTAATCGAGACGTTCTGTTGTATGCGCCAATTCAATTTAATTGAATAGCCCTTAAGAGAGCCCAATTGAGTCGGGGTTAGAACAAAGTCGGCCTGCGATCAATCTAACGTCTAGTTGGCGTAGAAGAGTCTCTCAGTAAGCGTTCTGAATAACAGCGCAATTTGCAACTCACATACAATAGTAGCAACTGATCGATTTGCGCCATCCTAACTTGAGGCTCATTTAAGGGGTCGGCTTTCCTCTAATTTGATATAGCATCTGCATATATACGGATACGACATACGGTAAGCTATCGATTTTCGATTTATTATTTTCATATGGGATGCTGGAAAAGTAATATACCAACAGACTCCGACGCATCAACTGGTAGTATGTGAGCGCTTGTTGATCATACTGCAATTTATAATGAATAAGCTATCCGTAGCGGCTGCACTCTGCAGACAATTTTCCGTGTTTCAAGAGGGATTTATTAAGATCTATTTTATCTTTGGGTCACATTTTGGATAATATTTTGCCAAGATGCGGTCTTTTTGTGTTTATTTTCAATCAAAATATGTGTATCTATATATGTACAATGGTACTGTGCTTGTATGCGTTTATTGGAACGGATGGAAGTGGCGAGGGGGAGGGGTGTCACACACAACTACATTAACGCAGAAACCCATTGCGTCATAAGGGTATAATGACAAATAGGGTTTAATTGTGGTTATAAAGGTACGCTTTTAAAATGAAAACCTGAACTAGTTTAAAGTGCCTCAGTTATAGAATGCAATTTGCAGCAGTCTCTTAGATACTACTCAAAACACAGGACTGCTCCCAACTTTTTTGGGAAAGCTTTAACTCAGATGACTTGTGTGCTTGTGCTCAATCCGCGGTGCTCGCTATCCCTGAATAACAACAGGAAATGCACTGAACTAAAGAGAAACGTGAAACAACGACACCCGTTTGGTGAATCGTCAGTCAAGTTACGTAAGCAAATTAAATGACAAATAAGAATTGAGTCTAAAACTTATCAAGTAAAAGTCTCTCAACTTTATTCATTTATCGTACGCTTCTATTCGTTTCAATTGTGGCGAATTATAGCATCTATTCGTACGCTTCTCTCAATGTAAGTTTTCCCACGATTCACCCCTTTAGAAAGTTAAACTTACGACCGGAGAAATCCTCCTTGAAATACACTTCCGCATAAACTAACACTGCGAATGTGTTCAGCACAGCTAAAATCCACAACCGTCCGGCCATGATTCCGAAAATTTATGTCTTAAGTTTTATTGCGCCAAATTGCTATCGGTCACCACAACACGAAGTAACGCTTATCGGCACCACCCGTAAAGAAAGCCGATAGTACAGTAAGCCACTTAGTTTGCCTGCTATGTGCCAACAGCTTTATGAAGTCTTTCGGATTTCTTGACGCACTTAGCGCTGCTAATGAACCAAGTGATACTTGCCGCCTCCAGGAAACTTTGCCCTCTGTCAGGTATCAAAAGAGACTCTCCTCATACAGGCCATACTTAATAACAGTCTACTTGCTGCCTTGCATGCGACGGTTCTGTTATTGCTGTCTGCTATGCATAGACATAAGGGGGTTTTGCGGTCTGCGCATGACCGATCTCGTGAGCTACGCTTAGTCGACCTCGCCACGGCAACACGCGACAAGAACGATAGGCCTTAGTGCTGTCTACTATCGAACTGTATCAATATGGAGTACCGGAGTTTCGACATCGACTGAGCTCATTCTGAGGCAATCGCCAGAGAACACGAAGTCCCGTCACGAGTTGTCTGCTAAGTTGGCGACAACACTCGATCTTGACGTCGAGCGAGTGTCCCTTACGGACTCAATGCGATACCATTTAGAGAAAGCAAGGGGTATAATCTACGCGGTTCGCGAATGCAAGAAATGTTCGTGAATGGTGCCAGCACGGGACCAAGTCATACTACATGGCTAGAATCGGCGGATAATTTGGTATAGAACAAGTATAAGATAAAAGAAATGCAAGTACGATATCTTC
>NW_019213977.1:11543-33087 GCF_002532875.2 Varroa jacobsoni | reverse complement strand
GAAAAGGTGGAGAAGTTGGATTTAGTCAGACGGAAGAGAAACTTTTATTGCGAGTTCCTGTTTCGAATCACAGTCAACTTCTAACTGCGGAAGAACATCGGGACCTTCTCTGCACAGGCCAGAGAAACAATACAGTGTAGAGTTTAGAACAGGGAAACGCCGTAGGAATGCTTAAAAAGCGCGAAACTAACAACCCTAATTTTCTGGATTCGATCCCGACCGCAGCTTTTCTCAGATTATATATTTCAGCTAACCACACCATCGTTTTTGACTAGCGCGAATCAGTTCTCACTTATGATGTATTCGAAATTGGCCTTCACCCGGTCACGGACGTTCTAACCGCTTAAGGGAAGCGATATGGTGGTAGAGGCACTGAGGAGTTTTAGCCATCACAGAAAACGTTTCTGCAATTCTCTGAGCAAACAGATTAGATGTCCGCTTTTAAACTTAATATTGTTGTCACGCAAATGAATCTTTTGAAGCTAACAGCAAAAACATATAACCTTTGCCTCTTTGACCATAACATATGCGTTCTTTCTTTGTTATAAAGCGTCACATAACAATATAACGAAACCCTAACTCGGAACAGTAACACAATCCGACAACCTGTTGGAAAGTTCATCATGAAGGTCATTCTATCCGCTAATAGATAGACGCAATCAGTTTTAAGCGGATTAAAAGTTTTTACAATAAGTTTATTTATGTGCGCTAATGTTACGCCATCGAAATCCAACAGATAAGTTCAATTAGAGTTGGCATGAATCGCTTTTTTGATTATTTTGCCCAGCGACTACTAACTGCTTTGTGTCAAATACATACATGTGCAATAATGCATAACTCATCTGCGAATATCATTAGTATATTTAAGAAATGAATAATTTACCGCACTCGGATCTGATTCATCGGAACGTATTTATTTGATTTCTTTCAGGATAATAAAATTAGACTTAAACTCTATCTAACATAATAAGTGATGTACTTCAGGATAAAAGGCCTTTGATGTGGCTAAGCAGTAAAAGTATGATTCTGGTGTATTATCGATGTATATACTACATACATTACATATTATCTATATATTACGAAATTAAATAAAATAATAAGTGAAACTTTTGTAACGTACAATTATTATTATTATTTTCATGGCCTAAAAATCTCGTATTTATACGAGAAGTCATTTAACGCTGAAATCGTTGAGACCCACATCCGTTTCTGGTATCTTATGAATCTTCAAATACAAAGAGCAAAGATAGTATCTTTAAGTACTTAATCAAGGTAATGAATGTCGAACGTGGTTCTTACCCATGAGCTCCTTAGATTCGTTTTTGAACGTGGTTATTAACTCACGGAATCCAATAAATATACCAGAAATCCGCTAAAATGATAATTTATAATATCATATAAGCTTTCAGATTTCTTTCAACTTAAAAGAAAAGTTGATTTTCAGCTTCTGTAGCCCACTTTCATTTCAGAAGCTTCTGTGGGCCAGAAAGTTACTATCGAGATTCATTTATTACTAAATGTCCATTTACTTCTTCCATTGCAAACTTGCTTTATTTATTATATTTGATTTAATCTTATTACAAAGAAGCCAGCATCAGCCAATTTAAATAGTGCACACACATTTTAGAAACGTTTGTTAGCAATTATTAAATTAAATGTCCAGTGTGCCGTTTCGCGAAGAACAGACTGAGTCAAACATTAGAACTCCAATAAGGACTGCATAATCATTATCGTACATAGTGATGTAAACATGAAATTTGTTGATGGTAAATGACACGGAATGAGCCTAATGGTTACCAAAGCTTCAATGCAATATACAGAAACTCGCCAAGCAATAAACCCAATGCCAGCACTGATCCACAAGCCGACAACTCCAATGGAAACATTAGGTCGTCTAAGATCATCAAATGAGGAACCTTGCTCTCCTCCAGTTCATGTTGAGCAATGCATCTAAAGCTCGACTTCTTGCCCTGCTTGTTTATATGTTTATCGTTTTTACTGCAGGTATTTCTTATTCTATAATTTGGGTGCAATGGCCGCTTTAAATATAACCGCAAAAAGGTTCTTAGTTGGCTATAGGGCAGTCGATTTTCGGTGTGCCTCAGGCCAAGGCTTAATTCAACTTGCGAAATCTTCAATCCAAACCTTCCAAAGGCGTCAAAATTCCATTCAGGAAAATGTGTTTGCTTCACGTGATTCTCATGGAATTCCATAACCACAGGTTGAATCACTGTCGTTTCATAGGTAGGTGCGTCGAGTGGAATTTCATAGGTACGAAACTGACCCAGCAGTCGCTCGTACAGTCTATCGATTCGCTGCCGCCGCTGACATAGAGCGTCCCCGTTGAAAAAAAACGGCAAATCATTTGTAACAAACGCTGGTTCCACCGCTGAGGCGTATCTACCCATAGTGATAGTTGAGTTAATTTTTTGGTTAGAAGAAGAACAGTGAACTTCTTTAATTCGTTGATCAGGTAAAGCCTGAAGGCCTGCAACAACGCTGGCTTGCAAATACACGCTGGTAACCTGCGAACTAAGTGTCCATAAGCCTGCTAGCAAGATAAATCTGTATTTTAGCAAATTGTCGTCGCCAACTTGTCGTGGTAGTTCCGCACCGGACCAAACACTCACAATAAGAAGAAACAGAATGTCAAAAGTCATTTGTGTTCGAAGTTCGAAGACTCGTAGACAAAGGCAAACTAAGATGGCTAAGCCGAATAAAAGTAACCACATCGTTGGATTAAACAATGCCTGGGCGACCTGCGACGGAGAATTTATGTGCGGTACTTTAGCGAATGCCACAAAAGGAAACTCGCTAACTGGCCATATCGTTGATACGACGGGATCTGTTCCCAGCTTGCTTCGAAAAACTACTGATATCCTGGTCGTATTCGATAAACCATGACGAGCCCGCAGGGTAGTGTTAGTGCGATATATAAGACGGTACCCGAAAGTCGCTTTTTGTTCGACTACGGTGATGCTTCGTACATCAAGTTCGGCTTTGCAATGTAGAGAGCCAATGCTCACTTCCATGGACAGCTTGCAAGGTCGCTCAGCACTTGCGCTGATGAACTGACCCAGGAAATGGGAATACCTTAACTCTTCCGGACAGTGCGCAGCCCAGAGAGCGAGTTTGCGATTCGGAGCGCTAGTGTCGTGATTGCCATATGTGACGGCTATGTCCAAAAATGGCGGTCGTTGCACATTATACCCATGACTGATAGCGTTTTTTTGAAGGGAACTGACGTCATCCCAGAACGTGTAAAATACCAAAGAGCTGAAAGGAGGTGAAAGGCGCCGTAGCAAAGCCAAGCAATGAATTCGATGAATTCTCTTGTCAATTATGTGCCGGATTCCCAGAGAACTACTGCAGGAAAATGCTAGGTAGGTCGCATTAAAGACGATTGTTTTACGATAACTAGCCACCGCTTCGTAATCCCTGTTCATACGCAATGGGTTGACCGTCTGTAGAGGTTTCATATCTATGAAGGATACCGGGAAGCTCGTACGCAACATGGCGTCGAGCTCGCAGCCGATGTCCACGACAATCACGCCGTGCGGATAGTGCATCGATAACGCAAGCGTAACGACTTCGCTCACAAAATGTTTTACGGGACCATCGTTTACCGATTGCGACTGCCTGTCGAAAATGAGGCCACTTTCAGACGCTGCTTCCGGGGACTGCACACTCATTATGCTAACTAGGACCAGCCAGAACCTGCCTACCTGGGTAAAGCGGTTAAAAATCATTGAGAAAATGGGTCTCGATTGCATCCTTGCTAAAGAACCTTAGCGCAGACGGTACTTCATCTTACGACGACATTTGACACGTTTGAATCAATGGTTCTCCAACAGTCTCACCTGAAAGCGTAGTGAAATAGCGAGAGATGTCTTATAATATCAACTACCACACAGTAGTTATTTACGCCTATAAAGGTGCATTAGAGGAGATTATTTGCTATATTTAGTTCCATTATCCCTAATTGAGATATCCCAACGAAATGGTACACAATAAGAGTCATAGCAATATGCGCTAGCAGACAACCAGTGCCCAGTCAGCTCAAGTGACCAACAACAACGGTTCCTTTGTCACCTATACATATGCAATATTTGTTATGATTTCGATTAGTTTAATGACTACATAGCCGCAACTCACCTCTTTGCTCTATAAAGCAATTTATATATAGCGTTTGTAAAATACCAATAATATGAAATGTGAAAAACGCGTCTTTTGTACTGTCTAATAAAAGCGTGCTTTGTTATATTTTCCAAATGATTGCAACAGATGAAGTATTCCACTCGTAGCACTTTAGAACCTGCGAGGCCAGATCTAACAGTCCGTTTCAAATAATATGGCGTATATTAATTTCAAATTTCAAGTGGTGCAAGGATTAACGTGTTTAGTAAACTTTGAAACAGCCGATAGCTTAGTAATGCTAAGGCGCTGAGCTCGAAAAAAATCTTCAGTAACAATGTTGGACGTAGAACTCGAAACATTAATTGGGTTTAAGTAATACAGGAAGTGCGCTTCGGTTAAAAATTCATACTGAAGACAATACTATGAAGTTAGATAGAATAGTAACGACAGCATTACATATTTTCGAATTGACTTTAGTTCCCTAGTTTATTCTTAAACTAAAAGCGGCGCTTAAGTACGAATTGAAGTGCACAATATTATAGTGTATTCTAATCCGCGTTGAAGGTCTCGTCGATTGGTTGCGGTTCTGAAGGCTTAAAAACAGCAAAGTTGTCACACCGAGGTAAAGCGCCCCGATTGTTGAGTCCAACCGGTCCTCCTACACGGCTGCGCAGAAGTTGTATAAAGGGAGAAAAAGTCAAATAACATAAAGAAAGGAAGGCCGTCGCCGGGCCAGAGTGCGCAGTTCGTACCGTAACTGAAGTAGTACGAGGTCATCTACTTGTTGAGATAGTGAACTAGACCAGTGTTTCGTTTTGTTGACCAATGCTTTCGTAACTCACAGTCGTTCAATAACACACGCCACAATGTATTTAACCCGTCAATATCCTTTTGACAATACGTTAGGAAAACAAATATGCATTGTGCACATATATTACGGGTAGAATAAGTCGCGTTCAAAGATAATAAAGGTCTTCTATAAATAAAAATAAAAGCTTCGCCCTTGTTCTTTATCTAGTGCACACGGATCAAATTTATCTAAGTACTTCATTAGTACTTAGTCCATGAGATAAACCAAAAGTCAAAATAAAACAAAAAAAATCAACAGGAAAGGAAATGCTGCTAAAAGGTATATTGTATTGTAGACAGTCTGTTCTACAGAAATCAAACTTACAAATGCACAACACGCTTAAGTCAAAAAGGAAACCTCCCAATACCGTATCGTCTTCAAATAAAAAGTGTTTTTTTTAAGTTCCCTCCAACAATGAATACGGGAGTCACTGTTTTGCTGAAGGGCACCACCCGCTAGCTTTACCTGAAATCTGTTTTGGTATTAAACGCATTTTAGTTCATCTGTGTAGATGCTAAAGGCTCATTACAGTTATAACAGAGGTCGCTTCGAATGGAGACTAGCTTCTTTCTAGTAGATATCATTCGATAGCTTTTTGTACGATATAGTATACACACAGTTTTTCATACTGACAAAAATATTTGTTTACGCACAGTTTTCACTGATAATATATTAGCTTACACGATGCCGGTGGCCGGCTTGATTCTTCTGAACGGTGGTGTTCTAATATCAAAAATAAGAATGAAGTTTCTGCCGTCGGTCTAAAAAAATTTTTTTTGTGTCTTGTGTACGGTACTTCAACCGCGAGGTTAGGGGGCTAACCCTTGCCAGAAGAGAACAAAGTGTATCTACGCTCAGACCTAAACTACTATGTGGCCCTTAACATTATAAGCAAATATGTTACCTACTGTGCTATTACAGAAACTGCATGCGTCTGTTTCCGACCGCTCAAATTTACATTACTGCTACTCGGATCTATCCAGGATAAATTTCTAGCGATCTCCAGAAGATCGTCGTTTCGGTTCAGACTAGCACACGGATTGAGATGGTTTGTCGTATAGTAGTGATAATGATTACTGTCCTTGCATTTAAAAATAACCCTACTAAATTAATACATTAATCAGCTATTTTCCCATCTGTAGCCTCTAAGACAATGTCCTTCAATCTACAGAATTAGGATATTATCAAACACTACCGCTATTGACTTATTACTGAAAAATTGTTTTCAAAAATAAAATGAAAAAATAAAACAAACATTAATTTACTAAATGGCACATAAACTAAGAGATCCAAAGGGTGTGAAATCAATGGAAAGACTATGTCATTGTAGATCATAGAATGCGTTTGGTTTTTCGCAGCTAGGCGCTTCGTAGAATATACAGACTGAGGTTCCTGATACAACGCTTTCTAAAATGGTACTTTGAATATAATAATCGTCTGAGGTTCATTCCAGAAACTTGTTTTAGTCTAAGGTGGGGTGACTTGTATTAGACTAATAACCATCGTGAAGCCGAGGAATCGTAGAGCGTTTTTTTTTTTTTTTTTTTATTGAACGCGCAAATCCTGCTTTATCCGAATGTAACAACTGAATTTCGTTTCATGCAGTCATCCAGCCATTAGCTGAGCTATAATTGTCTGTAACCGCCAATGCGTGTCTCATAGGAGGGAAGCAGACAGAATTGGCTTAGGTACGCTGCGATCTCCTTGTCTTGCTGGTGACTTAAGGCTCTCTAATGCTGTACGACACGTTTTTTCGACCACTCAGACCTCTTTATTCTCAGCACGTATACTCGCACGTTATCTCTTCCGATAACACCGTTGAGGAGTAAAGTTTTACAAAAAGGTACAAGAATTACTAGGAACAATAAATTGCCAGTTCGTCGCGATTTATGGTTCGTAAACTATTGTCGATTTAGGATTAAACGCTTGCCTAGAGAGAGAACGCGATGTAAGAGATTTTTTCAACAGGAGCGGTTTTCGCTAATACAGGAAAAAGCATAGTTGTGACAGATAGAAGGATACGTTTTTCTGGCTTAAAATCCGGCTCAAAGGAATCATTGATGATGCTCGTGGGTACCAGACATTTTAAATCAACTGCAAATCATAGGAACCTTTTTTTTACTCAGAAAATATGTGCTTCATGTGAATATAAATATCGATAGCTCAGTTTGCGCGTTGAATAATATCGCAGTTGTTACGGTGTTTTGGGTTAGATCATTCATTCAAGATCGGCCATGTTCACACACTAAAAGTCGTCCCAGTATGTCCTGAAACGATTAGATGTTGTTACGCCCCTTTGCGGACATCTCATACATAAGAGTTTAGACGATCGGGTAAGAATCAATTAAAGGAGAGAATTTACTTTGTTCAAATACTAATAGATTCAATTCCTAAAATTTAGATTTTGAAAACCACTACTGTTACGCAAACGCAATGGATTGCATACTTCCGAAGATCACCAAAAATAGTACGTCAAGCTGAGCTGCCCACCGAAATACCTTCGAAATTGGATCAGATTTTTTTCACTAGCCGAGAAAGACAAACAGCAGCTAAGTACTACGACTAGGTACGCCTATTGAAATAATTGAAATAATTTTGAACAATCTCTATAACGGTTAACCCATCAAGATTAGCGCTAAATTAGCCCTAGAAGCGTATAACGCTGTAAACGGTTGGGTTCAAATGGCGTGATTCGACAGATAGAGCTGTTTTATCTGTTATTGAGCACCACGGTATATTTGGGAAACGAGCCGCTCTGGGGCGGGTTTAACAATCGACCCACGGTTGTCTGACTGATCAGAGGTCTTTGTTTAGCTGAAGTAATAATACGTGCAGTTCGACTTCGTGATAACGGACTAGCTAACGTATTTGCCCGCATACGTGGTGGTTTGAGTTCCGAGTCCCGATGTAGACGCACTTTGCTTTGTGCTGTGTAGGGAGGAACTAGTTGAAACAGCTACCGATCAAAAGAATTTGAAGCTATGCTTTATCATTACATCCTATAGTAAAGCTATTCATCTTAGATAAGCAGGGCCTTGCAGGCAAACCTAGTAAAAAGGTTTTGCACCAAACAGTCGTATTCATCTGCCTTAATGGGCTTGCCATATGCTGGAATACACATTGGAGCTTAATGAACATTTTTTTCATAAATCTAAAACCTCAATGATTTATTCAGCATAAATATTTAATTACAATCGTGTATACAACATACCATATACGCATTATGAATGCCAGTATTTTTTCTATATAAGTCTTACTGCTTTCATCTCTTTGTTATGTACGAGCAGATATAGCTATTGGTTTGTTCTGACCGTGAACAAATTTCCTATATTAAGTAATAGACTGAATATTCAACCTTAATATTGTCCTCCATGGCCCACATTCACAGCACAATGTCTAATTTGGCTGTCTTGTCTCGTAACTCGGTGCTATAGTTTGGCATATCTTGCCCCATATGTAATACTTCAAAGTACAAAGTATGCACAGCTGTCTCTCTCGGCGCATACATGAATAGATACTGATGATAGAAATGAAGTAAGATGAATTAAATATTTCTGCTCAAGTTTTAGTCGAATGTGCTAAACCTGTATTTGAATAAATTCTAAGATCAAAACTGTTCAATACGATTTAGCTCACTTTAGACATAAAGCGCCCAATACATAATTAATTGACCTGTGAAATCAAACATCGACTCAAACCACTGATAAAGCATAAAATTCAGTTCAGCCTTAACACGTTTCGTATGATCAAAATAAATAAGTATATATGATATGAAATCCATGATATATATATATTTTCAAGTTCAGAATCAAATAATGAAACATTGAAGGCAAATGCTGGTTCTTAAACGTACACCAAAGGTTTAACAAGCCTAAAGCGCACTGTTCAATATAAAAAATCGTGGGACAAACTTGCAATACCATAATCTAAATTCTGTGAATGTGCAATACTCCGATACGGAATTAATATACATGTTTGAATAATCCTGGCAGTTTAGGACCTCGATATCACAGTTTGTCTCATGCACTTTGTTTGCTTTTGAAGGACAAAAGCTAGCTGCTTATACTTTCTAAGCCAATAAGCTAAGGTCGACCCCATGCTACACCAGCGACGCACTGCTGTAATAAACCACTCGTATGAACTTCGTCGAGAAATCGTTCGCGCCATTTGGCTACTTTCCTTGCTGCGAGCCGACTTTCGCCAACAACAGATAAATGTTTCTGACAATAACTGTTGACACATTTCTCTAAAACTGTCGTTTCGTCGTGGCTGGTATAGAAACCTGGCAAAAGAATAACGGCATTTGCTTCGCGGGGAATTTTACATTTGTAGACGAGATCGACCTTTTGCACGTTCGCATCCGCTCGGAACAGATACATCCAGCCCTGATAAATCCACGAAAAATAGAGTTGGCTTCGGATGAAATACATGTCAACGTTGAAGTCTATCAGTTCGTTGTGTCCGGAGTTGCGGATCGAATTAAGGCTGAGTTGACACTGAGATACCCAACTCAGGCTTACCAGGTTGAAAACCCGTATCTTATCAAAGCGCGAAAATGGTTGAGAAAAATCATGCGAGTCTACGGGACACATACTGTAGTCAAACACATAGAGGTGATCGTCTTGTACAGCGATTTCAACGTATTTTGGAGTCCATTCATCAGGATTGGGAACGAGGTACAAACTATCCCTGCGGTCATTATACACAAGTAACTGATTATTCTCATCAAGTATGACGATATAAGCCCTTTTATAGATCATGCGGCGAGCTTTAATCGACATCACGCCTGGAGGTATTTCAACTTTTTCCGTTTTTAGATCGTCTTTTTGTATGAGCTGACACTTCAGCACGAATACGCGCTCTGCTCCGTTTGTTCGACGAAGGCATGACATGTAAAAGCTGTCTTCCTCGGTGTCGACCCCAATTACCTGCTCGATCGCC
Organism: Varroa jacobsoni; assembly: GCF_002532875.2. Classification (NCBI taxonomy): domain Eukaryota; kingdom Metazoa; phylum Arthropoda; class Arachnida; order Mesostigmata; family Varroidae; genus Varroa; species Varroa jacobsoni. The sequence continues at coordinate 23,159 of NW_019213977.1, read as the reverse complement.
ATCAAATTATCCTGAAGACAGGAATCACGAGATTTTTCCCATCGGTAGGTTCCGCGTTTCTTGAACGTCAGCTTCTCAATATGCCCCAATATAGAGATGCCAAATAAATGGTTTGCGGCACTGAAGAATGGGGTTGTACTGAATGAGTTGACTCCAGTAAGATACACCCGATCGGTGGCGAGTTGTCGAAGTTGCTGAGGTGGCTTTGCAGTGCCTTCGAAAGGAATGACGAGTGAATGCGCAATTGAAAAGCCATTCTGATCTTCCTCCTGAACGACGCAAACAACAGGCCAAAAGGTAAAAATTAATTAGTGTGTCTACTTGCGCAAGTACCTTCACACATAACTAATATAGCGCATAATAAAGGTTTTGGAGTTGCATGTTATTTTTGTCTTAGCCAGAATATTCATAACAAGAAAATATGTAATTAAAGGTACCCTATTAGTTATAGTTCCTTAATAAATCAAATTAGATTTTTTTTCATTTTAAACAAAACCTAGACTATGCACTGCAAGCGGTCTGCCAGAAAAAACGAAGCACAATATACTGACTCAGTTCGCCATATATCTATATGGACGATTCTCACATGGTGTTCGCCGATCCAAAGCATTGTGAGGTGGACATTACTCCTCCTTCGCGGCCTGAGCTGTTCTTCACCAATAAGGTCCAGAAACTCCATACCGCGAACAATAGCCTCAAACCCCTTACTATCTTTGAAGCCGGGCAAACTAACAGCTGCTCGTTCGAATGCGGACAGTGTTAGACGTGGCAGGCGTACACGATTAAGCAATGTATGCAAGTTTATCCCAAAGCTTCCCAGTCGCTTCGAGAAGTCACAGACAAACTGAAGGACGTGATCTTCCTTTGCAGACACCAGCGCATCATCCTGAAGCAGATCGTCTACCACCTCAAAACTGAGATCAAGCATATTAGCGGGAATCATGTTTCCTAGAAGAACTTCCCTCGTCAATATTGCAGTCTCCGAATCGATAGGCTCTGTTACGATCGCACTCAAATCTTGCTGCGGAATTGAGAGAAAATCAGTCCGAACGTACTGTTGTAGCATGATCAACATGTTTCTACTGATAAAACGACTGGCCAGCTTGAGTAAATGTAAAAAATTTTTCCCGCATATAAATAGTTCACCAGTACAGCAAAATTGCACAAACGATTCTATCCGCAATGAATCAAGATCTTCAAAAGTGACTGTGCGTTGCTGTTGCTCGACCATTCCAGATGATAAAAGTCCGACGAAGTATTCGCTCTGAGCGCATAGCGCTGACGATTGAACGCGTATCTGAGCCGCATCCGAGGTGATGATCGTTAAGTCATATTCCTCTGTCCGTTGAACGGAATAAGTACACTTTTTAAACTTATTTGTCATGCCCAACATAAACTTTTTTGCCGCAAATGATTCCATCTTTGAGCGCTGGGAAGCGACATTATCCGACTGTTGTTCATACACCTCTTTGAATTATTTACTGACACAATACCAGAGTTGCAAAATAACGTAATTCCTGATTCGGTAACGGTAATTGCGCAGATCACTGTCAATTACTCAAAAGATTTTGTATCCACAAGAATATGGCAAGAACTGTTATTAAATTAATGTTATAATTGTTAACATCAAAGAAGAGCTTATACCTGCATTGTTTAGATCTAAATGGAAATGATCACATAAAATTTCTGATGTTCTTTTTTGTTTTGTTCCATGGGTGTCTCTTATCATATGGGACTGTTTTTAGTAACCGAAAAATAGTACACAATTAGGCATCCGCAACAGTAAATGAAAAGAGCGTATTGTTCCGCCCATTAAGCATTTTGGAAGTAAAGGGGTCGGTGGAGCATTCCGAGAAGTTAAGAGTCGTCTGTTACAGGGATTGTTTATATGCTGTGTTGCATATCAACACATGAGCTGTTGCCGGCTAATAGGCGCGTGCGAAGATTTGATGGAAACAAAGTCGTTTGCGAAGTGAACAAATTCAGCGACTTTTTCCAGTGATCCGTAGTACGGTTTCCCGTTGCACAAAATAATGGCAGCGGGTCCAATTGCTGAACGAAATCAAGGTCAGTTATCTAATTGTCGTTCAGTTTTACTAGTGACGACTTCGAACTGAACATTGTAAGCCTACTTGTACATTAGTTCTTATATAGAATTTTTACCTGGTTTGCCAAGATATGATTTTATGGGACATTGGCATGGTAGTGCTGACGATGGTGACTAGAGAATGTGGAAGTCTATGAAGAGCTAGCAGAACCGTCAATCTATTAGGCGGGCAGATTTAAATATTAAACTGTTTTTGATCAGCCAAATGCTCATTCAAGTTGTGCGTCACTGTCTTCGATGATACACATCGAGACCTGTGATATCGTAGGAGCCCAATTTTCCGAACTGAATATCTAAACGAAGCGGGTTACTCATACTCATCTACTAATGAACTTTGCGCAACGAGAGTTGTATTCGGTATTTCTTGTGACAGTCACTGGGCTTATCGAGGCCACGAACAGCGTTGATTTGCGATAGCTTTTCAACGCGGTGTTTTATAAACTATAGAAAGCAATATATTCCTTGAACGTTATTCGTGTTGTTGTGGGCCTATTTAGTGTCTCAACGGCGAAACCAGGCTTAACCTATGTAGGCGCAGATAACACTTAATGTTGTCGTTTCAGTAGTAAATCTGTATATATAAACATACCGTCTTTTTTTGTGAATTAACCTATAGAAGTGAACGTTCGTTTAATATGAATAAACACTATAACCAATGCTGGCTATTGTAGTCGCTTCTGAAACAATGACACGTCTATTATGAAGCTAGCAATGATATTCCTTCCGCAATGTTCAGTATTATGCCCATAGTCATTTTATAATTGATCCCAGGTAGATCTTGAATTCGTATTGTAACAGGTCACTGACCCCTTCCTGTGTAATGGCAAATCGAATCCCACATACGTATATAATGTTTCACTTACAAAATCATTTGTAAACTAATTACAGTAAATGATGATAATTTTTACTATCATTGCATAAGGAAGGGCCAAGTAGTTAGAGGTCATTAGCCGTTTTCAGTTTAGCGTATGACTAAGGGTTTTTAATTTTCAGTCAATGCTTTATTTAGATAGGTCTAGCTCCTAGATCAAACGAATTGCATAACAAGTGACCTTACAGGTGATTTGCATACAATGTTACGTCAATTTGATCAATCAAGATAAGTCGTTTAAAAATTTACAGAATGTTAGGGGGACAATATGGATGTCATTAATGAAATGTGGAATTAGTACTACTGAGATGTACCTAGTTGGAATAGTTATATAAAATCATTAGGTATAATGCTTAATATATACTTTCATAAACACGCTCGACAATTTTTTTTAATAATGTAACCGAGCAGTTATTAGCGATAATGACATGATAATTTTAATTTCCATATTTCAGATGCTACAATATATGTTGGGGGTCTCGATGAGAAAGTCAGCGATAACCTCCTCTGGGAGCTGTTTGTGCAAGCTGGACCAATTGGTGAATATTACCTCAATATCTGAAAGATGCAAGATGATGATGATGATTATAATTATTATTACATAAATATTCTATTTAAATAAACTTTATTCAAACCCTAAAGCTCTTTAGTAGTAGTTATAGTTCGTAGAGTTCTATTTTTTATCGTCTACAAAATTCAGAACCGATGTTTAAACGGCGATTAGACCGTATTAGTTTGCTTTTGTTTAAATAAAAATACCCAGTAATCGTCGTTGAATGTTGATAAGTGTCCGTGTTACGAATATTCAATATTCAGTATCGAATGTCCGATGTAGGAAATCAATTAGTTCAGTATTTATATATAATTTACTATGTATATAATATAAGGATATTTCAATAGAAATATCCTTAAGCCGAGTTAAAAAATAGGAAGGATACTATTTTTTTTTTACTTATTGCAGTGTCTGTCCATATGCCGAAAGACCGAATCACCGGGCTACATCAGGGATACGGTTTCGTCGAGTTTCTTGGGGAAGAAGACGCAGACTATGCTATTAAGGTTTGCAACAGACGGTAAAATAAGTGTCTATACAGTGAAATTTTTAATGAGCCCTTTTAACTGAAAATGAACTTTTGTTCACCCGGTTCAGGACGAAAAAGTACAAACAATATATAAGAACTTATAGTTGGTTGGGCCTAGCTATTTTTTTCGTGTAGTATATGATTGCATAAAGGTGGTTACAAAAAGGTACCGCTAGTGCGATATTTGCAGTTAGGTGATATTAAACGGCATTAGTAAATTGGTTACTTGCAGGTTATGAACATGATCAAACTGTACGGCAAACCAGTTCGAGTCAACAAAGCTTCTGCGCATCAGAAGAACTTAGATGTCGGCGCAAATATATTTATCGGCAACTTGGATACAGAAGTTGACGAGAAGCTTCTGTACGATACATTTAGCGCCTTTGGAGTTATTTTGCAGACGCCGAAAGTAAATATTTCGCAGATTCATGTATATATATGCTCGATGTTGTATAAAAAAAAGCACAACCACTAGTAACGTTGATTTCTTCTTTTCTTATGTCACACAGTAAAACATGTACTTTATCGCAGGGTCTGAACCAGCATAATTTTTTTCAGCCGGTACATTGGCCGTGTAAGCCATCGCACCGATATTTACTAACTTCAATACTTTTTGGTCACATCAAAGAATCTCCTATTCATGCAAAATATAATTATTTCGGTTTACAAAGCAAATGTAGTTAACTGGTAAGCCTTCGTAAACTTGAGATTTCAACTTGTGTGGGTAAATATAACGGTTACTATCAAGTGATTAATTGTTCTTAGCTTCAAATGTAGTTGAAGTATACTGGATGTCTGTATGCCCAACGAGTACCTTTTCTTGCCTACCTTTACTAGTACTTGAATGTTTCTGTCTCGATCTAAAATTTGTAATCGAAGTGTCAAACGGCAATACTTGTTTTGATATGCTTGGACAACCGATTTGAATTACAGGAGGTTGAAATTACTATTGTAAGCAATTATTCATTGCCGGTTGATTTTTATGCTATGACCAAAGCGTTTCGGCTACACATTAATTGCTAATTCCTCTGTGTTCTCTTAGATAATGCGTGACCCGGAAACGGGCAATTCGAAGGGATTCGCCTTTATCAATTTCGCTTCATTCGAGGCGTCCGATGCCGCCATTGACGCTATGAACGGGCAATATTTGTGTAATCGTGCTATTAGTCTATCGTACGCGTTCAAGAAGGACACCAAGGGTGAGCGACATGGATCAGCTGCCGAACGACTTCTCGCAGCGCAGAATCCTCTCAGTATTGGAGAGAGACCCCATCAGCTATTCGCAGATGCTCCTCCAGCCGGTAAGTATTGATACCTGTACCTGCTTTTAAATATATCATTACCGTACCGCAGCGATACGGTTTTTGTGAGGTACAAAAATAACCAGAAAAAGAATGATTTACCCTTGAGTGAATGCTTTGTTAAAAACTTGAAACAAAGATGATACATTTGAGTTAATATTATGCACAGGACGCTGTAGCATTTAGCATTAGCTTGGTATCCAATCTTGGTGAACTGGTGGACTTGAATGGATTGCTGAAAAAGTATATTTTTGTAATTTCATTTAATCTAATTTATTTTTAATTATTTTTAATATATTTAATATAGACTTTAACTATTTTCTCTGAGATACCTCCGCATTCAAGTAGTTAGTCACTTCTTTAATGATATCCTCTTCTGATTCAGCCACCTCCGACTATTGCTATGGGCTGAACGTCCATAGCAATAGCATCCAGTTCTTTATGTCATTCGTTGTATCTTTTGCGTAATTAGATTGTAAGTTCTACCAACAACGCGTACTATACAATGGTCGTGAATAAAGAAATCAAATAATTTTGTAGATAGATATGTTTAGCGTACACCAATAGTGTACAGATAAGTGCAATTTTACCTATTACTGGTGTACAGATAAGTGCATATTTTACTATCGCTATAGAATCCGAGGGTGCCGGGGCTCCGGGTGCTGGGGCTGCTCCTCCTCCGCCGCCACCACCGCCAATATCGACGTCGGGAATGGGCGTTCCTCCGCCGCCGCCACCTGGCGGGTTCATGCCTCCTGCGATGCCACCGCCGCCCCCTGGCATGGTGCCACCTCCAGCGAACTTCCAAGGGAGTAGGTGTAGACAGAAACTTTACGTATTCTATATAATTTTAAAGCGAAAGATTGAACATCAATAGATAGAAAAGTCTATATGCTTTGTTATCTATGATGATATTTGGTAGTAAGTAAGTAAGACTGATAAAAGTAATATTGTAGCGTTTGAATATTAATAAAAATGCGCTCAAGCATTTTTTACTATATTATTTTGCAGTGGGCGGTCCACCATTTGGTATGATGCCACCGCCACCACCTCCGATGATGCGCGGGGGCCTGCCTCCGATGGGCGGTATGGGTGGCCCTCCAATGAACATGGCGTTGCCTCCTGGCATGGGGCCGCCTCCAGGCATTCCTCTTCCACCGAACATGGGCGCCCCTCCACCGCCAAGCATGGCTGCCGCTATGGGTATGGGCCTGCCACCTGGAGTTGCTCCACCTCCACCACCGTCAATGCCACATCATCCGCCCCCGCCACCGATGGGAGCGCCCTTCGGCCGATCACCTTGGGGACCACCCCCTCCACCTCCACCTCCTCCTCCAGGCTCAAGTGCTCCGGGAACCGGGTCTGGTCCTGGTGGCACTGGAACACCTGGCAATATCCCGCCTCCAGCACCGCCTCCTCCTCCGCCACCCACTGGGCCCCCTGTGTCGGGTGCAAGCTCCGTTGGAGGACCGGGGGCGATTCCGCCCCCAGCGCCACCCCCCGCTCCAGCTGCGTTAAGAATGATGCAACCTCCGCCACCTCCACCCCCACATCCACCACCACCTCCACCACCGGCAACATAAGGGTCGGAACAACAGAAATTAAGGATCGGAACAACAGAAATTGCTTATGTAGAATATGTGACACAGATATCGGGAGAGGCTGGTAGAAAGAGAGAGATGAGGAAAAATCTGACGCATGGGGAAGAAAAACTTTATACTACAGTATTCCTGTTTGGGGCTATGAGTATTGGCTGTTGTAGCCCGGTTAGATGCGATGAACCAACGATGTATATACGAGTCGTCAGGGAAACTAAACCGATGTAAGGAATTCATAAACTTCCTCTTATTAAAGAACAATAAATTTGTGTATATTTGTATCTGCCTCATATTTAACGAGTGGTTATTTGTGTTACAAATAAATAAATAAAAAGTTTTCCTAAGAATAGCAAATGTCTATATCTATGAGTTACTGCAGGTTCTGTGGGATCTTTTGGCATAGACCTCTTTCAATGTACGGAGTTCTCGAAAACTTAACGGTATCCTATTTGCTTCTTGTTTCAAAACGATTTGAAATTTAGAATAAAAATGTTCATCATTCAAAACTTGATATTTGAACATTTATCGAAGTTTATCGACACATGAGACACGTAACTTCCCTTACAAAAAAGTTCGCAACAAAATTACTGATTCGAAAAGAAATAGGGCAATGCGTATTGAGTGCTTTAATTCTATTTCACTTGTACGAGCACAATTGTCCCCATGTGGCAACTTAGTAGTTTATTTCTAGTTTCGATTATAATAAAATGATATGAGTCTGTTTTCAATTCCCAGTTCAGTTAGCATCGTTCATTTTTGAAAATTTCGCTTTAATTTATTATAAATTAAGGCAAGAAAGGCCAACCAAATCTGAAAAAACGGCTTCTGGTTCGAGGATGTCAGACATTTTTGCTTCTTCTGAGCTGCTCCTTTAGATTTTTCATGGCTAACGTGCTTTTGCTAAAAAATCTGTTTGAATTTTGTATGCACAAAAAACAAATAATAAATACCTTTTTTACGTCCGGTAGTACTTAACTGAGCATTATTTCGTAGCATATCTGCAAGTTGTGCGATCCAGTGCAGTCGTTACGCAAATGACTTACCTACTACATTATCTTTGACGTACTAGGTGTACGTTATGTTTTGACTTTTTTACGGAAATTGTTGCTAAGCTGCCTCTTAATCAGTATCTATGTGTATGTTATACATTGAGTTTTTTTTCGATTTAAACGGGTAACAATTTGAGGTAAACAAACAAACATGGAAAAGAGTAACTTTAAAATGAACAAGAGACATGATGAATCATATTGCGATGGCATTTTCTCCGTGCATGGCATTGCTAAACATTTAAGATTCAAACCTAAAATGAAGGTTTCTCGATAGAAAGGTGCGTCGACTTCCAGTTCTGGCGAACAAAGTTTAATTGTTCAAGTTTGACGTAGTCGATCGTAGAAAGGTGCGTTAAAGTGCTACGTAGTCTCCATAACTACACCTTTGATTCTGTTCGGGAGGGCAATTACTGTAATTATTATTATTATATCTAAAAGCCCTTATCATATTTTACGACTCCTATGATTATATCTAGAAAATAGGTTAGATTATTCAGACAGAAGGTTCTCAGCTCTAAGTGGAGTTTTTACCAAGTAGACTCGATTCGATTCGCGCGATTTTCAGTATCAGGGCTTTTAAATATATATGCACATGTGTTCAACAAATAACCTGCAAATTTGCAGGAGGCAACTTCTGAAGACTTGCTGAAGCAGCCTATACTGAAGCCACGTTTACTTGATGATGATGTTAACTCACGGGGGCTCTTTATACCGCATTGGCACACTCCGCTGTTTACAATAGGCTTTAGCGAAAATAACAGTATTAAATATAATCACCAGACCTACCCGAAATACTATTCTTCAATGGCACATAAATTCGTAACTGGCCATGTTGTGCCAATGAATAACGCTCTAAACAAAGTTATCTAAATTCTTGAGTCAACTGTGGCTTACTATCGTCAACGCCTCTTTGATTTTTACTATCAAACAACCCTTAAACCAACACTTAGCCTTTGGCATAGGTTGCTCATGGTAAAGTAAGGATAAGCACTATACGTTTACGTTGTCTTACGGCGCTATTCACAAATGGGCTTTTATGTCTTTGTCGTCTTCTCTGGCTAACGTTAATGCAAGTCGTCATAGTTCCCGATGACGTACTGGCTTACAATTCAAGTAGAACCATTCCTTTATTCTTTTTCGTATTATTCCATCGACTCCCAATACTCCTTGCTCATACTTCCGAAATTGATTCGCCCATTACACAATTCTCTTCTGGCCGCCCTTCATTTTCTGTGGTACGTCATCGCTCATGCCTGTCATCATAACAAACCAATACACCCTGAGCAGTATTTCATACGAGAAGGCGGCTAGATTTCGATTTAGCTAAAGGCGGGTGTGATCTACGCGCAGAACGCTCCACGACTTTAGCCGCTAGTTAATGCTTATGTCTGCAATATCGCGCCTTTGCGCGTAGTTACTGCTCGCGTTTCGTCTCGTTCGCCTTTGTCTATGGACGACTAACCATCATACCCTCGGCTTTCTCAGGGCATAGTAAGGTAATTGTCAGCCTATCGCACTATAATTACAATGTTGTTTTCCGTTTTGTTGCTCGTTACTAGATGAGAGTGAACCCGATGCGATCGTGCGGCCTCCGTCCCCGTTTAAACAGTGTGCGCCGAGTTCCCGCACAAAGCCATTGACGGTTAGTAAATAGAACACGTGCATGCGTGTTCTTGCCATTATTACTACGGCGTAAAATCGATCACTAACCAGCTGCTGGCATGAACTGGCGATGACTTCCAGGCTGAACCTAACAGACTTAGGTCAGCTACAGCAAGAAATGCGAGCCACATCAGGGTGCCCGAACGCTCACGCTATCACATACTCATACATATACACACTTACACATACACATATAAAACCGAACGCTAACAAAAGTTGAACAAACACTTTCAGACAATACTTACAAGCGAGTTCAGCAGGAACATACTTCTGTTCAGCCGTTAACTGATGTACACCCAGTAACATATCGGCAATCACAAAAGCGAGTCTCAAGTACAAGAAGCGCATACAAAGGCGACTACGCTTGATCGCAGACGAAGTACGGCAAGTGTTTGCAGAACCCTTAAGAAAAATTTGAGACTTCCTATGTTGATGGTAGATTGAACGGAACGCAACAGTACAGTGTGTCGGAGCTGTGATCTATCGATCTAAACCAATTACTAACTGAAGTAAACAGCCAGTATTATATCTTACTAGCTGGTTAGTCGTAGCCTTGTTTTGTCAACTTCGTGATTCACAGCTTGAGAAACGCTGCGTGAGCCTGATGTGAATACACCACAAGGGTATCGTACGTGAATCGGTGGACTGAAGTGTTCGGTGGCGCTAGCAATGGTAGCTGCGCCCCTATCAGGCGCGACGGATGCTGTGGCAGTTTGTTAGTTTCCAGTTGATTCGCATTAGAGGCACACCCGCGTCTGGCCTGCTGTAACTAAATCGTTCGGCATGATACGCACGAATGAAGGGATGCTTCGGTGATTGTGTCATCTTGTATCGTGTAGCACGGCGAATTATTTTAATGAAAGTAAAGTAGTTTAGTCAACAGAGAGAGCGACGGTGGAAGAGCACCTCATGCTCATTAATTCAGCCGAAAGGCGAAAGAGTGTAATGAATGATGTGACAAAACCCATAGTTTTACGTTAATGGTGGTTACTAGGACTGGTATTATTTTTCTGTGGTACCGAATGCAGGAGCTCCTGTTCTTATCGCTGTTCAAACGTATTAAATGTGCATACAGCATCTTACATTGTCCAATAGAAATTTTGTCCTAGATAGGACGCATGTTAACTGCATGTGCGTCTGTTTTAGCAAAAGTAGAACTTAGTGAAGTCGACTACAAAGTAGTTCCTTTTGTAATCTGGACGAGGCTTCGGTACTAACATGTGTGCATTTAAATGCAGACGCGTCTCTGTTTGGACTCCGATTGTGAGATGCGAAATAACAATAATAGTTGCTTTATTTTTTCCAGCGTTGAACACCTGCCGACACGATGGGTTGCTGTAGCTCAAAATACGATTTTAGCGGAGACAAACCAGCAGCGCCGAAGGAAACGTCTGTCGAAACGCTCGGCATGTCCTGTAGCCATGAGGGCCCGTTCAAGCATCGAGATGATAAATTAAAAGCTAACGAGGAAAAGCCGGAAGTTATACTTAAGGGTGAACTTCAAGAATTCCAAACAATTGACCTGAATTCCTAGCAACAGATAAACTCATTGAGGAGTTGTTACATGTGTTTATTTTTCATCATTTACGTCCGGTACTTAAACCATAACGCATCAGTTCAGCTGGCCGGCTTTCAGCAAGAAACGAAGTGTTTTACGCCCGGATTCAAATGCCACCACTGCATAACCATAAGTTTAGCAGATAAACTCTTTACCCATTGCACAATCAAGGAAACATACAGTACCTTTGAAGGTTTCTGGAAATGACTGAAGAACGGCAGCCCGGTTATATGTATCCTCGTTCCTGCATGCCAAAATGTTGTGCGAATATAGGCGGCAGTATCGTTGCTTAACAGTTAGGCAAACTGAATGAGATCTGGGTATGGGCAAAAAATGTAGAAGTTTAAATTATCAGCATGAAAGTTACCCTATGTAACAGGCAATTGAA
>NW_019213977.1:0-11102 GCF_002532875.2 Varroa jacobsoni | reverse complement strand
CTACCTAAATATGAGTCATAGCAAATACCGAGGACTTCGTTGTTCAATCACCAAAAACAAATAACCGATACCGAAAAAAAAAATAGAAAAAAAAAGTACGCTTTGAAAATACATGTTTCAGTAGCGATGCGCTTCGAAGGTACATGGTGATTCAATAACGATGACTCACTACCAACGTTCATGGTAAGAATAATGACGGTGACTAATATAAATATCACTAGAAAAGTCATTTCGCGCAATACAGTTTGTAAATAATTACATCAGATTGATATAAGGTTGTTAACGTTATCAAAGTCATAGATCTCAAATCGTGGATACTGTCTCTATTCGAACAGCAAAGGACAATAATTTGCATGGAAGACTTAGCCAATATAAAAATACTAGTATTTCTTGCATGAAAGAATATTTCTTAACGTTAAGTCGAAAATTGTATCTAAACGTAGTGATTAAGGGGTTAGAGGGGCGACGTCAGAATAGCGCCAGCCATCATCGCGTGGTGAACCCTGGTATTGGTTCATGTGTGGACGAACTCGTTCTATAGAATGAAACGTCTATTATATGAAAAGTTATATATACGCTAATAAATGCAGACATTTGAGTGCGCATATGCTGATCAGAAATCATTATTTCTCAGACTTAAGAAACATCTAGATATCAACCCGTTGTAGATTATTCGTACACACAACGTTTACTACAAAGATAATTTTGATATTTAACTACCAGGAACGCCAGGCCTAGTATTAATCATGGTTCATTTTTGACAGTGGTAAAACTCAATGTTAATTTGCAAGTTTTAAGCGCGGCGAACGATAGTCTTCGAGAGCATTAAAAAGCTTTTTCTCATAGAGAGGACTTATTAGATCGGTAGCCATTCGAATCGTTTTGACGATCCTGTTTGAGCCTATTGTGGTATTGTTTTTCTCGGCACTGCGCACGCCGAATTGTTTTAACATACCAGACTGTCGCATATTTCAAAAGCATTGAATTCGTCAATTCAAAATTACCCGTGAAATTACCCATTCGTTAAAATTTAACCTAAACTTATATTAAACAAACAAATATAATAGAGTCTGGCTCCTACTTTTTTTTTGAATCTCGCCTGTCAAGTGATTCGGCCATCTCCGACGAAATCACTTACCCAGAGTTACACTCCCGTGTTGTGCTCTGTGGCGATGCCAAGCGAAAAACTAGTCAATATGGGACGCCTATCTTTTGTCGATATCAAAAAGCAGTGTAGGCAACCCAGAGAATTTGTAGCGCGTGGGGTGACAATTTTACTGCTAAGAAGATATATAGGCTCAAATAACTATGATCTTTCCAAGTAGCTCACTACCAATATTACCGCGCCAACGGATTTTGGATAATTGTGAGCTATTACTGAGCTCTAGGTAAAGCACTTCTTTCCGCTTTTTTTTGTTATTTGGAGCCAGAGGCGGTGTCAAGCTACGATATCTGAAGTTACACGATCTGTGTGTGCTTCAAGGAAGAGCGTGTTTTTTATAATCAGATTAGTTGCTGTAAACAACAAACTTGCCCACACGTGTTCTAACTGGAGTTGATAATACTGGTCACTTTATGCGTAAATATTGCACGGCTCGACAAGCGGGTTGAAGATGTTTTATTCTGAGGATGGCAAATGTCAGCAGTTATATGGCATTGGATTCGTAGCAAAGTGAAAACAAGAGCTCTTGCTGTGTCGTTACTTCCGTCGAGAAACGGTTAGAGTAGAAAACGGTCGTATGTAAATGGCTGAAATGGCAGGGATAGGAGGTCTTTAAGAAATTCTGGAGAAGAAACTCTTTTTTCTTTTTAAGTAACCTTTATCGTTTTTTTTTCTATTTACTTCCTTTTATTATATATATATATATATAATATTTTTTTTTTTTTTTTTTTACGTTTATCAACTTCAAGGTGTTTAAGGAAGCAGTCTGTGGTGAATGCTGCTGCCATTGAATGCGCGCTTGATGATAAGCTGAAAACAGAAGTGAATCATCGTCACGAGTGTGCTACACGCTAAATCTCCTATGAATATGAAGCTTGCATGAAGGTGAGATCTTCGCAAACACTGCGCCCGACCTACGAGTATGATGATGTTCTAGCGAGTTGTTGATGGTTTTTATAATGATATCGTGTCGCTTCTCTGTCCGTAATTGTATTTTATCAGTTACCTAAACTAAGCGAAATGAGTTTTGTCGGGCAGTGTCCACGGTGACCTATGCTGATTTGAAAGCTGATTCAAAAAACTGCTATTCCACAATACATCACTGTTTATCGTCATATCACAAATACTGCTTGTACATGATGATATAAATAAACTGAAAGTAATTTAATTGATTCCACTAAAACTACTATTTCTCTCACTAAACTACTAAAACTATTAATCCAGTTTCCACTAAAAGTGGTATTAAACTTCTTGATTTAGACTCAGGCACAATAGTAGCTAGGTCCTGTTTTCAATCGTAACTATTAGCATCGGTACAATGACCTGCTTCAAAGTTAACTTCTTAATGAAATAACAAGAATATCGACTCGATTCGACTAATATCGAATAAACGACAAGAATAGGACACGCTTTATGGACGACAAATCTGAGGTTAGAGTCCGACGTCATTTATCCATATCGCCATATTCTGCCAAGAAGGGCCTGAGAGCAAAGATTAGCGCTGTTTTTTTTACTGCTAAAAACGAATTACTCCCTCCAGAAAAATCTGACGAAAATTTCGGGAACACCTATACTAGTTCATGACACTGAAATTAATCGGTTCTAATTGAATGTCAAATTATGACTGCCGTTATTAGTAAGCTGATTATAGATCGTCTGGAGTGCCTCTTTCCCAGTCCATCCAAAAACTTTATTGATAAAATGTTTAATCATTTAATATGAATGATAATTCTAACAATAGAAGTGCTTATTCCTTTTTGAGGAAGTTAAGAACTAATAAATTATGCAGGTTCTATTAGGTCATTCTTTTACCAAGCTAGGGCTTTCACTTACTAGAGCTTGAATCTTGTGTCTTTGGGTCTTGTTCTGGGACGTATGCTTAATCCAGCAAGCGACTCCGTGGATATTTTTATCTTAAACCGTTCAAACTACGCGAGTAGCTCTTGACATCTGCCGAATTAGCTTGATGCAACTACATATTATTGCGCGGAAACTTATTAGTTAGCATCGCTATGTAAATTAACGAAGAAACCTTTTTACTTGATCAACTCGACCAGTTGCGAACGCAGATTAAGCATGATTAATTAAAATATCGAAATAAAACGCGCCATTAGTAATAGAATTAGACTAAGATCGCAATCTTGCCCCAACTGTTTCTAATTGCAAAAAGTAAACAAACAAAACATAGTTGTCCTGTGTTAAAAAGATGTGATATGTATATTAGCGTGACTCTACTATACGTAAACTAGATTATAACCTCTGTAGGTTTTAGCCGTTTTAACTGACCTCCATTCCGATTATCGTTCACTTGAACAGAATACGAATGATAATACGTCAGGGGGTTCAAATTCAATATTTTCTAACATTTTTCGATTTTTTAAGGATTTTCTAACAAAAAAATTGTAGGTATATTCGAATGTTAATGTTGCGAACGATTTAGAAATTGGTACATCCGCGAAGAAAATAGCGAAAAGAAAAACGTTATATTAATATGGTTGAAGATGTGCAAAGGCAGTATTTTTAAACTGCGTTGAGACTGTTAGTTTGATCAAGCCGTAGTCACTCTACGCACAGTGATCTTCGTATATAGATGTCAAAATTTCCAGTCATAATTTTTTCTGAATATGCCGCTGTCACCTCAATGTCAAAATTTTTTGACATTGAAACGTGAAGTAGGTTAGTTTATAATAAAAAATATTGCCTGCACTGAACCTATCAATAGGAAATTTTTAGAGAGCTTTTAAGATTATTTAATAATAAAGTAAGGAGTTGATTGTGCCTGCTTTGTGTTAAATGTGTCCCTCTGCGCATGTCTTAGGACACCTTTGACCCGTCACCCTTTGCTTTTCTATCTTCTTCTAAAATGGCTTTGTCGAGACTGCTAACTTTCGACATGCGAACAGTGTATCTTCGGAAAGTTCTAGATATCCAATAATGATCGTGAATGATGCAGAGTAAGAAGCTTATGCTACATGGGTAAGTACTAAAAATATATACTACAATATTTCCTAAATTACTTATACAAAAATTAATTGTATTTCTGTTAGGGTAAATATATATGTACCGGTGGTGAAACTAAATATTTATTTTTAGTCTATATCTTAGCTATATCTATGGCATATTATTAAAATCAAATTTTCTTCATTTGGTCACACACGTATGTAGTTTCCATTAATAGCAAGACTTAAATGCTTGGCTTTTTCAATTAAGACATTACTTAGTGTTGAGTCATCGCTTTTCAAGTTCACCCTACGATAGATTCGGTTAAAAGTCATTATATAATGCTTTAAAATGAACGAAAGTGTATGGAAAACTTTATTATATATTAATCCCAGGGCAAGAGAATACGGCTGCAAACACCGTCAGTGGCGCTGGTTTACTTCTCAGTTGTTTCGGCTGCATTATGACAAACAACATATGAGAAAACGTTGGCCGTGCCCTAGTGATGATTACTTTTTGAGCAAAACGAGAGAAAATAATGCTGTCTTTGATTTGACAATATGTTAATTTATGTGCATTCTGATTTTCTAAATGATCGCCAGTACAAACAGGGCATGGATAAATGCGCATGAATGTTTTTAGCCGCAAGCCGTAGTTGTGTTCAATTAACTCAGACGGCAAAACGAAGGACCAAGTTAACGTCCGCATTAATGCGATCCGCGCGGATGCCTCAGCCTCCCACACGGCGCTCATACACAAAATCATTAACTTGACATTGACAAAAAAAACTGCAAAAGAACTATGCAAGCAGTGCTCTATTTCATTTTTAGAAAAACTGAAGGTTTTCTGAATATATATAAAATAGAACGTCATTGAACTTATAGGTTTAATTTGTCAATATTGGTGTTACTGTGTACAATTGCTGTTTATACAAGACTCAGCTAACTTCGACGGTTCGGGCTAATAATTTATATTAGAAGATGATCCCTACTACAGAAGTGGGTGAGTTCGTACCACAACTTTAAACTCTTCGTTCCTCACCTTCGCAAGACGTCTTCCACAAGAGTTTGAACTTCCTCTTATGAAATTTTTTAGACCAGCGGCTTACGATGTTTCTATTTGTAAAATGTTCGCTAATTAATATATGTTTGCTGCGGAAGTTCTAAGAGTGAACTCACATTAGTGCATCACTCGAACTCATCTGCTAAAACAAATGGCTAGCTAAAAGCCCGAGTGATGATGTCCGAGTGAATGGTCCCGGATTCTTTTTGTACAAGTATATAACGATATAGCGCATATAGAAGGATTGTGAAATGTCGCACAGTTTTAAAACAGCGTCATCTTGAAGCACAAAATTAACGTCTGTCACGTTTCATATTAAAGGGCCTGTCAAGTTAAACTAAGGCATTTAGTTTTGCATTCGTTGCACGATACGTTTCTGTTGCCCAATAACGTGTAGCATGTGGTTGCTTTTGAAAAAACGCGTATTTGAAGGTCAATGGCACAACGCATCGTCCGAACAAAATAGTATTGCCGACATATATACCACATTGCGGTTGATTTGACAATTAGATTAATCATGGACGGGCCAGTACTTGGATTATTCGAAAGCTGACCATTGAAAATCTAGAAGAGAATTGAGTCATTGAACTTGTAGATTACCTTGCCCGCGTTACAGCGGAGCAGCCCATATAGCCCCATCTTCTTCAATGCACATCTATCTATGAAGTATAGGTGCCCTTCGGGCACCTATACTTCATACAGTTGGCGGCTTGGACGAAAATCTGAGGTTTGCGAAAACAAAAAAGAAACTCTACATATAGGTACTATTCGATTTAAATAAATGACCAAACATTTTGCGTATGGCCTTCCTGTTGCACAAGTAATATAGTACGATATGATATTCGTTATTTAATCACTGCACGCCTTAACATACAAAATACGAGCCGATTTACGTCTTACGAATTACATAATCAATTACGTGTTGCTTAGTTTATGCACGGCTGAAATTCTGTTGGGAAAACTGTATCATCATGCATACCGTTAAAATCCCTTGCATAAGTTTATTCTTATGGCTTCTAAATATCATTTTGTATCCGCAAGCAAGAAAAGCACACCTCCGGTAATACTGTGAGCTCATACCTACCTGTTCAGTATATCCTTGCGTGACATTCAGAGACGTTTAGCATGTAGCCCGGCTTCCAGCCGGGGCTGCTTCGTGCAGCCCAGTAATAATTTCAATTACCCCTTAGATCTTTTTAAATGTAAAACGTGATAACACTCGTCATTTAATTGCGTATGTTTTCGTTGTTCCCTTGTACTATCAATGTGACTTCTCCGTTCAAACAGTCAATTTAACCGTATGGTAATCTTTAACCGAGTTGGTCATTCTCTTCGTGGCTTACCTGTTACCGCGTGCGCGTAGTTTTGTATACCGACTTTTCCTTTAAGGGGAATCGGAAAAAAATCTAGACCATGATGTCCTGACAATGTGCCGTTTACTGCGCGCCTGAACGTTTAACAATCACGGCGTTGACGACACATTGTCCTGTCGTTTAACTTTCTCCTCTCAGTTCGTGTGCATTTCCGATTATCGCGTGGGGTTCAACGAATAACAGTCGCTTTCGACTTATCAATAAGCATATTTCTCAATTCTTCTCAGTCAATTACTTCGGCTAACGCAGCTGATTGGTCTGCCATAGATTAGACTGCTTTCACGATTTAGCTCTGTTGAATAGGTTTACGTGTCGCAATCCATTAGTCAGCTGGGAAATGTATTTGTACTCACTAGCTGTTCCACCAGTCATTCTGGTGTTTTCTATATACATGCTAGCCTGGACCTGCACTAAAACGTGTCTTTCTCATAGTAGTGCTGACGTACGCTCATATATATATATAAATGTGTGTTTTAAAAAATGCCGTACTATCCTATTTTCGGAACTCAAAAATTTAAATTAGAAGTTTTGCTAATTCCTTCACTTCAGATCTCGCCGGTGCGTGAACTATACAAGCTAGAAAAAAAAAAAGCTGGAAGCCGTTTTGTGACAGGCGGCTGAGTAAACTTAAGGTGCAAGAGATTAATTAAAAAACTATTCAACTGGCAACTTTTGAAGATTGGCATCGGAAGTCAATGGCTGAAAACGAATCTGAATGGATCATGTTGATTTGATAGTCCCGTTGTACAAACCACCTTTCGATTACTGCGACAAGACGTGGCTTTTGCTGTAAGGACGATTACGTAAACACTATGCTCTATCCGTACAGGATAGGCATTGGCATATACCAAGCCGCTACGTCAGTCTGAAGATCACTGAATGAGCGACTAGAACCGTTTTGTGCTCGCTGGCGCCTAATTTCAATTTTGATTCGTTATCGCTTTTCGTTAATCAGTCATTCAAAATGCAGACTAACAATAACGATGTTTCAAGAACTACAATAAGGCAGAGGAGATCTATCTGCTGCTGGCTTATGATATCATCAACTATCCGCGAACAATGTTATACATCGATAACAACCTATTCCGTCCCGCGTGTATATCCGCAAAAAACTGTTAAATTCTTCCAGCTGTTAGCGAACACGTCTGAAAATACCCCGAGTAACATAAAGCGATCTTTCTAGTGAATGCGTATTTGAATAATGCTAGGTACATTTTTAACTGGTACTTATCGTATCACGGTTGTAATTAGCTCCGTCATCTATCGAAGTGGCAAACTTGTCGTCGAAAATCCTGGGCTGATTGATTTACCCAGTAGTAATAAATACGGTAGCCCAGACGACGTTTTCGAATAATGCGAGTTGTTAATATGTATGTCTCGTAAGCGTAAAAGTAATGAGTCGCCGAGAAGCAATGTTTCATATTCAAAATATCTAAACATGCAGAACAACACCTATTTACTAGCTTTACGAGTAAGAATAGAGTGGAACGTTAAGGCATACCATGCTCCTCTAAATATATTCGTCACGTATTCACGTTTAAAACCAAGTGCGTATCGTTGGCGTCAGCTGAATGGTTTTGTCTTGTTATTATAGTGTCTCAGGTTTACTGGTAATATCCCACAACAACTTTTATGCCTTGTAACCTCAATGTTTCGTGTTTGAGATGCTTGTAACAATAGGTTTAGTTAACGTATAAATACGTAGAAATAACAAGCAAATATACGTTGCCTATAAGCAATATATTTAGATAAACAACTCATTTATACAAAATATGTTAAAATATTAACTAGTTGTTCAAATGTATACCTAAAAAAAGCCTAAAAACATTAAATTACATTGTATATATCCATATAGTAGTTAGTAATGTAAAATCCTTATGAAATGACAGTAGTAGTAAATGAAAATAGTGACATAACGTTGCCTTTGATGGTTTACGTAATTTCTATACGATACTAGGGGATCCTATGTTTCAACTTTTTCGATATGTTTTCATACCGACCTTGCAGTGAATTTGCAGTTCTACCTACTGCCCATTAAGGTAAGGAGACATGGTGAAGAAATAGCGACATAGCGATACGGCCGTGACTTGAAAGCTAACTTTTCCAAACTTTCACCGTTAATTGACTCTGTATCTTTTAGTACAAAAAAAGCAATGGCAAAGTAAAAAAAAATAGAGATGAATTGACAGCAAATGAGTCGCTATCGCGTCCATTTATGCTGTGTGCGTATAGGTTCAGTTCATAAGGGGAGCTGATTGATGGAAGTTAATTTCGTCGATATAATAAATATGTATATGATTTTTGTAAAATACGATATTCTAAGTAATATTAGTATCCTGACGTATCATTGCATACCCTGTGATATCCTTGCTAGATATCGTTTTAAAAAGTCGCGTTCATACGTAATTTATCGCAGTGAAGGTCTCTGACGCTAACAGAAGACTGCCAGGATATGAACAGGAGAATCTATTTATCAAGCAATAATGTATAATAATGAAAACGACTGAACGTAATGATGTTTATGTTTAAAGTATATGGATCTTGCACCGGCGGTACGGAATCTTAGAGTGCACAATTAGGCCAAATCAGAACATTACGTGGGTAATGGGTGTGGGCCAAAACCACAAGAACTAGTTGTTGTGCAGATTTGACGATGAGTTGCTACACTGGTAAAATGGAAGCCGCTTATAAATCGGACTGTGTTCTTCAGCGTCAAGGTCAGCTTTGCTGGAGGAGCGGCAACACGGTATTTTCCTTATCAATGCTACGATATCTCACCGTACTCCATGTATATCTGTATTTTTAGCCAACAAACAGTTAACCCTGATGTATGCTTTTATCTGTCTTATCTATTTCGATTACATGTTTATGATAGTTAACATGTGTGTGTGCACGCTGTACATACGTACGAAAAGTCGCCGAATACAGTGTATAATTTTTAACGCCAACAATGGCATTCAGAGCTCTAACTGTTTTTGGTCTGCACACAAATAATATCTAACGGCATCCAGCTTACGGAGAGCATACGCCACATACAACCTAGTTCGATGTACTTCAAATGATCATAAAGGACCTAAAGGTCCTTGATGAGACAATCATATGCACAGTGATGATCCTGCCTATGATATAGTTTCAGCGGCAAAAGCAGCGGTAACATAAATATTTTGATTAATTAAAAAATCTGGTGCCCATTATAAGTACGCCGCTGCGAGTTCGCTCGAGTCGTTAGCACACTTTTCTCTATGAGAGTCCTTTCTTATCGCAGGTGACCATCTTGCCACATCCAGCCATGTAAACAAATATTAGAGCATCGTGTTACGTTCACTCCAACCGTAGACATATGACAGGCGTGTACGCGGCGTCAACCATCGCTCGTTTTGCTTGTCTACCCCAGTAGCGCTCGCATTTTTGGTGACGTGTCGTGCCACGAAGCGTTAACGAAATCTTTGAATTTATCTTTTTCAGCCTACAGGGAGGCTTGCATGTAATATGTTTGTACCAGCTTTGCATAACAACTATAATTTACACAAATCTTGCCAAAAAGGAACTCGAAGAGCTCTGCTTGCGCTGGAAGGTCTGTTCTATCTGTGACGAACTCGGGTTTGCCTTTACGATTGTCTCGAGTATCAAGGCCTAATTAGGAGGTGCTAACAGGAAAGGCCACGATGGTACAGGGAGACGGCGGAGCCATGATACGAAGGTTACGTCCGGCAGTGATTGTGTGCCTACTATTCGCAGTGATTGCGGTCATTAGCTGTTTGTTGATCATTGGAGTCCTGATTATTGAAAGGATTTCACAGATGGCATTACAGGAGTTCCAGTGGTTTACCCTACTTGCTTTTGTGCTGTCGGCCGTTGTTTGGTACTCAGTGTATCCCAAGCTTCATCGCAACATCATTATGCCAGGCCGACCCGTGTCGACTTGTCAAATAGATCCTGGATCAAGGGAGCAAGTTGACGAAAACGAGTATCCCCTCACGTCCCAAGAAAAAATAAAAAAGATGTTTAGGAAGTTTTACGAGCAGCGTAAGTGGCTTGAAGAACCCGATCTGGTGGATGTATGGGGCAAGTATGGGGCTGTGATGGCTGAGATGAAGACTCGTTTAAGGAGTGATGAAATGGAAGCTTATAAACGTGGCTATTAGAGAGCGAATCTCATTAAAAAGTCCTATTGTCGTTTGAGAGTACTCATTTTACTTTTGTAAAAAATAAAATACTATTATATAATTAGGAACAGCAACCTAGCAAAAATAAACTAGGGATTTTCTAACTATATCCAAAAAATTTTCCTATTTTTTATAGGCAGTTCAAGACATGCAGGATCAACATCTACATTTGTTTCAGAAAAAGCTATTCCGTACATTATTAAGGTTTGGTGATTTATCACAGCCAGTTATATTTTAGTTTCATAATATCAACTATAAAATGAGATTATTTAAGGGTTCACAGTTGCGATGATGGGAAGCCATTGCGAAAATGTTGGCTCACATCCCATATATTTCAATGCAGCCGTCACTCATGGGCACCTGGTTAAACTATTAAAATAATTTTTAAAAGATAAATAA
>NW_019213976.1:37220-46262 GCF_002532875.2 Varroa jacobsoni | reverse complement strand
ATGTGTGTGTGAGAGAGAGAGAGAGAGAGAGAGCAACACTGTGTACGTGTTTCAGAATTGAGCCGAGAGAGAATGTCGAAAAAGTGTAATGTCTGCCTACTGATACAATGGATATGCCACAGGCAGACTGCAGTACGAGAGAAATGAACCTCTGCGTACGCGAACGACCATTAAAGCTACTACGGAAAGGTTACTTGCTCTGCTTAATGTGTAAGCCTCCTTGGATCACTGCCAGATTGCTGATACGATCCAGCCATTTTTTGGATTGAAGCCCAGTTCCTGCCTCCGAGCAAGAGGCCAGCGACTGTTGAAGACGAGCACTGGCATCGGTGCAGCAGATCAATCGGCTTCAAGGGAGGACATCTTGATCATGCTTGCACCTACTCTATGTTATTAATTTCATTAACTATATTCACTTTCCGCCTTATTTCTATATACGAATAACATTTAAAAAATCCGGTTCCGCCGTGGACGATCGTGCAGACTGTACCAAATGAATAAATTTTGTTATATACGATTATGATTATTTCTGCCGGAACGCGTTTTTTTTTCCAAACCTCAACCTGAGGTGCCTCATAAATTCCCGCTGTGAAATCCCACATGTTTAGTATTGTTACAAAGGCAATGAGATGCGCCCACTCTGCCTTATGTGTGTTTCTCAAACAATGTTGGCATACAGTAGCACCTTCACTGAAATATATTCGAGTAGTAGCGTACTGAAGTGTTTTCGCTGACAGACATGAAATAAATATTTCCGTGGATTCGGTGGTACTAATGGTTGTATTCTCTAAATGGACAAGCCTAAAGTTGAAAGTGAAGCAGACATTTGACGATATAACATATTATACGTTAGTGCTGAATAAACGAGCATGTAATTATTTGGTATAGGCACGAAGCCAAACTGACATATCTTTGCGGGTAAGCAGATATATTGATTGCTAACGTGCACGTTCACGTAAACACAAACAGCACGGACAACGTATATAATACGAGGATATCTAGTATGAGATAACGTTTTAGTACGATTCTCGGAGTGGCATTTGTCGCTGTTTTGACAATCTGGCTCAGCCATGAGTGGTAGCACTAAGTCCGAATCGACCGTTATCACAATTGTTATTACTATGGCTTTCCTTTCAAAGAAAAACCACTGTGTGATGCTTGATTTTTCACAGTGAGGCAATGATAGACTCGTACAAATTCGACAGTAAGAAATAGTTGTGTTTATGGTGCGCGCTATACAACTCCACAATCGTTGTATTAATATTGAACACCCGGAAAGGATGTTCGCTAACGGAGCGACAATCTGAGCTACGAGCTGAGGTCGCCGGCTCTGAAGCGGTCTTAAAAAACCGTCGCATCGATTTTGACCTAGTGGCTCAAGCCTTTTGAGGGAATTAAGGGATGCAAATTCAGAGAGAGATTACATTTATTGCGTGAAACGTGAACGAATTCCCTGAACCCTTCACGTTTCACTTTATTTCAATTCTTTTACAGATACTGTTTAGATAAATAAAAATGTGTACATACGTGTTGGGCAAGCTAAATTATTTCAATGTATAGTTCGAGTTTAATTACTTCGGCTCATTAAGGGTAGCCAACATTTCAACGGGCCATAGCGACTATAATTGAAGAAGAAACAAGAATATACATCCCAAAACAATTAATTTTACGTGACTGAACCGTGGCGATAACGTTCCACCTACGGCCAGACGTACTTTACATTTCGCTTTACATTTGCAGCTAATTTACTGCGTTGGGAAAGTCTGTTTTTGAATGTTTCACATTTGAAAAAGCTTACTAGAATCGACTTGACAAATTATAAAATTCAACGAAATTAACTAAGTACTATTAGAAATATTGCAGTAAGGTAAACGTTTCGATTAAAGCATCGATGCTGTCTTTGTGCGGGAACATATTCCCAAGTGTATTGGTTTCGCCCATAGGGACGTTCGTCTGTGTAATAGGGGACCCCGTTAGAATTTAGTATCGGTGGCAGGTTGTTTGCGTTCGTTTGTACCATCTCTACGTTCATACGTTAAAGCTGTTGTATATTTTGTGTTGTACGAGAAAGGTTTAACCGCACCGACGACTCTTCTCTTTAACCTCACATTAAATAGAATAGCATAGAGACTAATGAAAATGACGAGAATCCTGTGTTCTAATAACACCTATATGTTTGATCTAATAATATGATGCAAGGGCTTACAAATCAAAACGGTGTTAGCAAAATACACAGTAGACCCTTAGGTCAATCTAGACGGACTTAGCAGTCTCCTGTGCATCTATACGTGACTCAACGCAACAGTTGGCTGCCAAGTATTTCTGCATCAAAGATAATGTGCTGCGTTGTCTATGACACGGACGTTAGTCGAAGACGTCGCAGTAAAACCTTTACTGTTTCTTTTTCTTTAGAGAACTGAGTTTTCTAACGAAGATCATTTGGAGAGTATTCGTTATAAACAGTAGTTCATATGTATAACTGTAGTTTATAAAAGGCATTGCAGGGGGGCCTTATCCTATGCCACTAGCATCATGCGCACGGTATCAACGACCTTATGCACGGTCAGCCTTCTTTGTTTCCACCATGCAATTATATCTGGTGACAATCATTTCTCTATCACCATAAGCATTTTCTGCAAAACTTCCTAAAAAACAACTCTAGACATATGCTGAATGAGTCTTCCAGAAATGCGTATAGATTCACACAGAAATGCAACCATGTATACACACATAGCCAATTATGTGTGTCTCTTAATGTAAAACTCCGCGACGTTCTATCGTTGGTGTGGCGATGGGTTCGGTCTAACGCTGACCTGTAACCTGAGGCAGGCCCAGCAAGCCGAGATAGGATTTTCTCCCACTGTTGCGAGAGCTAGCCATAAGTAAGGGTTGCTAATCCGGAATTATAAGAACCATCACGCCCTGGACGGAAAACTAAATTCTGAATTTTCCTTCACTGTTGCGGCCTGTTTTCTCCGTCTGTCAGATCTGAGTGGCACCAATCCAAAAACTTTTGACCCTTGATCCTTGTGACGTTTAGTCCAATTGATCTAACTGTTGGATATTTTTTTCACATGCCATAGTCAACAAGTTGGACTTACTTTAGCAGGTGTTAACAAATGTACGTGCATCATGGCTGTGGTCTTTCGAAGTAGAGGATCGCATGTGTGGTCTCACTAATAGATACCGGGTCTTGCACCCTAGCAATTAAAAAAGACTCGCTCAGCGCGTCCAGTCCTTCGTACACAAATATGTTATCGGATTATTATTAATATGTGAATTAGGCAATCAACTAAAGGGTATCTAATCAAGACGAAACTTTCATTAATAGCGACTGGGACCTGTGAGCTCAAACAGAGCAAATTTTTATGATCAAATATGTGATGATTTTGGGTACACAAATCTAACTTTAATTAGTTACTCCTACTACTAGAGGTAATTAGTTACTCTGCGAAGTTCATTGAATGTCGTACCATAGGAATTGTCGTGTTTCGTTTTCAGGTGTTGCCATAATAACAATAAGCACCCGTGATATAGTCGCTAGTTTTTGCTGATAATTAAATACGGCACATACTGAGACCTTGAAACGCATCGGCAAACATTTATCCATGACTGTGCACTGCTCACTGGTACTACTTCAAGCTCTCCAGAGGATGATAGCATGAACATTGCAGCCTCGTATCAGAAGTGCAGCTCCAAAAAAGTCATAATATCAGCTAACGATAAGCACTTAAAAAAGTCCCCAGTTCTTAAATGCGTCCCACGTGGTCCATTCAACTAAATAAATTAGTAGTAAAACAACAACGAATGCTCGATTAGTGCTGCCATAAGTATCCAGAAAGGCGCTGTTTTTATCTGCGCCTAATCACTCAGCAAACATCCAAGCTACTTTTTCTCTTCTATCGATGATTAATATCAATCAGTATACATTACATAGTAAAGGTCTGCGCTATTTCCACCTTCTCATATAGATTTACTATGTAATCCTGCGTTAACTACGAGTGACATGGTAGCAGTGAAATGCATATCTGTTCCGGTATTCAGTGTTGAACAAATGTTCAGCATCTGCAGCAGCAAATGGTGAGAAAAAAAGGTTCAAATACCAGTGAAGTTGACCATACTGAGCCTCTTCGATTCCCTAGAGTCAAATCCATATAGTCTTCCTTTGGCCTGAGCCATCGATACGTATATGAAACGCAATTATTTTTTGCTCGAAATATTGTCCGCTAGAAGTCCCGTTTCGATTACTATCAATATAAGAGAAAGAGGACTGATATATAACAGTGAATTAAGTATTATCGTGACTATTCATAGTCATGTTCAATGTTCAATTTCAACAGAACCCTTTAGAAGATTAGAGAGAGCCGCAGTGACTGTCGTTTGTTTTGGCTGATTTCCGGACCAGATATTATAGCAGTATAGCGCTATTGCAGTAGTTGGTAAAAAAAAAAAAAAAATAAGTTCTGTCTATCTAAGGCTCTAAGAATGCATCATTGTTAAGTGACATTTCCCTTACGATGACCTTCGGCCTGTCACTTGATTGCAATAGCGGTGACGACCTGAGCGAATTGACCATCACTTTAGCTTACAGTTGCGTTCTTCATAGAGTGTTCTCTCTCTCACACTACAAAACGCGGATGACGTAACGAACTTATAACTGTATGAGCAATGAAGTTGGTAGCCGGTGCCACTCTGCTTGTTACTGACGTTCCTTCGGTCAAGCACATTCTTGTTGGCGTCAAGTTTGCGTTAACTGATCGCATTAACAACGTGTTTTTTTTTCCTTATTATTAATTACGACACTTATTGAAATGCCTTCTGCTTTTCTCAGAAAAACAACTGAACTAACAGAAAGCTCTAGAATATCTCGTTTTAACATAAAAGTGGCAGTTTTCGCCAGGGACCATAGACGCTAACCCAGCGATTAAATTAAGCTTTGATGGAAATGACGCGATCATTAGTCAAATCTGGGAGCTTTCCGAAACTTTGCATTTTATAGTTATATAGAAAACTGCCATTGTTATTGTGTATTCGTATTTATGTTTAAAGCATTCGTTATTTGATTATGGTATATGGGTTTCATTTACGTCGATGTGACTGACGAGATTTAGAAGCCGGGGCATATAAAGCTGGACAACGTTTTTGTTTTCTGTTAGTAGATTCTGTCAAGTTTTGCTTTGATTTAAATGAGAGAGAGAGAGAGAGAGAGCGGACAAGGACGAGTAAAGAAAAGTTGAAAACGCCACTTTTTCGTTTTATCGATCATATTGTTTTTCAGAAGATCTGATCGATTCGTGCTAGATAACGAGACAATCGAGCTCCGGGGCGCAGCGGGCTCAGATCGACCTTTTCGAATTTGAATGGGGTAACTGACGACGGTCGGATGTGGCAATGACCGATCAAAGAATAGATCGATACATCGAGAAGAAGAAGACTTACTTTACGGTCTGATCAGCAGCTGTTAAGGATGTAGCGCTTGTAGTTCGCTGGTCGAACTGCGAGGGGTCGTGGATGCCGCCACTGTGCCGATAACGCAATGGTAGTATCAACATCAGCGCCAGCAGCGGTGGCAGCGCCAGTTGAAGCAGAAACGCATTTCGAATCGTGACCACCGTCATCATAGCGTCAGCATCATCAAGAGCAGCAGCAGCAGCAGCAGCAACAGCAGCAGCAGCAGCAGCAGCAGCAGCAGCAGCAGCAGCAGTAGCAGCAGCAGCAGCAGCAGGAGCAGGAGCAGCAGGGCGTCCAGGTTTGTTCAGGAACGGAACGAACAGCGGACGCGAAAACGAAATCACCAGAAGGAGCAACAATGATTTTCGTCTATCGAATTATTTTTCCGAATATCTTGTCGTCAAATAGTCAACGAAGAAGGACAGCGGGCATTCGTGGGGCTAGGAGAAGAGTAAGAAGGTGAACGAGCCAAAGGGATTATACTGGTCACAACAAATACTGAATAGTTGAATGAGGTTAGATGAATGAACGCGTCAGGATAAAAAAGTAGGTATTAGCCAAAACGAAATTAGAGGCAAATACTAAAGGGTCTAAACAAGGGATACTTAGCTACAGGATAAAAGGGTCAGAATATGTCATATACCAGGATTCACGATTGAAAAGGTTCAGATATTAAATAATCGCAAAATGAGAAGGTCACGAATATAACGATAAACAAACGGGGATACTGATCTTGCTGTGGCTTACATTATATACACATATGTAGATATTGATAGCAGTGAGAGGTATATGAGTGTCACTCCAGCTATCAGTACTGGAATAGATAAGGTTAAAGGTATTGTGGACAATTGGAGATAACGCTGAAATTGATACGGCGATTTGTTTTCAACTGCTTTTCGAAATCATCCATTGCATAACACAAACTAGCGGAACCTGAAGAAGGCCTGAAACTCGTGTTCTAGTCGTCGTGGCAGCAGAAGCTTCGGTGAAAAGTTCTAGTCGCGCATGAGAACATTTCTATATGTACACATGTGGAACGCGCGAGTATAGTGCATGAGACCAATCTAGCCACGCAGAGAGGACGAAGTAAAGAGATAGATTGATATGCTTATCCAACAAGCACTACTATTACGCCTCTGTTATGATTTTTAAGAATCACCACTCAAAATATCTGTTGCCATGGTCATTCGCAAGCGAAAAAATCAAAATAGAGAGTGTGAGCTCATACGATGTATCATTGTAGCTCCTGAGAAGTAAATGCTGTGGCCCGAAGGACCAGAACAGGGCTGTAAATATGCACGTTAATGCATCCTGCAAGAGAAAAACATCGATCAAAATAAGAACATGCACTGAACATAACCGTAAATTGCTCTGTATTATTTTTCTATTATATGCATTCGTAAATAACCTCGTGCCAACATGACAACGATCGTAAAATAGCACATGCACGAACACTGATATTTAGATAATTATATTCTACTGATTAACTTGTTCACAGTAATTAGCTTCGTACATTTATCACTATACACAGCACCGCCCCTAGATAATTGAACAAAACGCTCACGTCCACTTTATTGCGGGCATAAATGTCGATACAGCCTCTGTTGTACACAAATACCCACCAAAAATGTCCAGGAGAGTCATATATTTGACGCGTTTCATAAGAGTGCTAGTAATACAGAATAACGGCCTGGTGCCTAAAACTTTGCAAATACATAGAAACATAGCTACGCGCGAATATAGTATAATAAATAGGAGGGAGATACTGCGTGAACACAGGTAAATTATTATATATTCAGATGTGTATGTTCTCGTTGGCAACCACTGTGCATTATATAGCTTTAGAAAATACCTACACATACACGGTTAGGCCAACGATAAGGTCCTGCAGATTGTGAAAACTATTTAATGTATGAAAGATACGTTCTTACAACGGCTATCAGCATCCTTAGGCTATGTAGAGCAGTCATTTGAGGAAGGAATTAGCTTTGCATTACCTTTTCGATGGGTAAAACAGTAACCTGGAGTTTCCACGACTATCGGTTTCTAGAGTCCATCGGTCTTCCTGTTTATTTGTACTAAATCAAATCAAAGTGACCCATTTGTCTACTTGCGTTAAACATACAAATAAAATGAAGCGTCTTCAAGTTGATGTTGTGCCAATGGTATGATATTAATCATATTCCGCAAAACGTAGGATTTTGTGATTGTTACACATACACACAAAAAAAATATGAAAATACGAGGATGACCGAATCACTGCAGCAGTGATTTTTTGAAACGTTATTTTAACACAATTGGTAACTTTGCCTCCACCTTAGACGTCAGTAAGCATGAATAATAGGGTCCCTGTAGCGTTGAGAGGTGGTCAATTCGCATGGTAGAGTAACTACTTTATACCTCTACATTTAAGTAATTATACTATATCGAAGTCGAAAGGTCAGGAACGTTTCAGAGAGACTCCCTGGGAAACTGAAAATATAAAAATATTTAATCTACCAAATACCACTGAGTGGTACGATCATTCCTCTCTCAGGCTCTCATTTAAAAGACGCATAAGGAAAAATTCCGAATGTTGATCCTAAATATTTGGTTTAAATTACTGGCTCTCGTTTTGTCACTTGCCTTTCCACCACTATTTATGTTTTCTGCTATTTTTTTTTATCGTTTATCGGATAGCTACAATGATCGATGGTAGACAAGTGGCTGGAAGTGGTAGTTATAATACTGATCTCACAACTATTGTTATTGTGATCAGAGACGTATGTCGGACAAGTAAACTTTTATCGGCCGATAGCGGCCAGTCAGTTGATGTGGCCTTCGCCGATTATTGTACTGTCAATTGGTCCTGTAACTGTTGCCCCGCCCACTTCTCGCCGGCCGATCCATAATTTCATACAAAACAGTTGATCGATGGTAGTGTTTCATTTATCTCGATGTTGCAACCCCTTGTTATCCAAAACCGCTTGATGAGTCCGACAGATGTCAACCATTGTTCCACTCTTTACCTTCGTGTTAACCATAGTTTGAATTGAAAGATTCCATAAAAAGTGAGTATATATAGTTGATGTATGCACCACCCAACAAACGATCTTGTTGACTGGGTTAACGAGATTAGCCTACTGTGTGCCGACCATAATTACGTACGTCAGTAGTGCACGTGGCACAGACCAAAGTTGGAAACAAGGTTTAGGTAAACCTACTTTTGGAAAAACGAGATTAACTTGCTGGTCTCATGACATTGACGGAGTTTATGACACACGCTTGAGAGTTACGCGACTTTGTAAACCATGTATACACTATGGACGCCGCTAGTCTTACGAAAAAAAGCGATTTGAACGGGGCAAAAGGCAGGATCACAGAAGTCTAAAAAGGAGTTGGAAGGAGAACTGTTTTAGTCGTACCAAAAGCGAGGTAGCTTGTAGAGAATCGTATGATGAGCAAACGGCGTTGGGAGACTTGATCGATAATCGAACACAGTTTGATGGCGCTAGGGCTGGGTGTATATCTACTTGTGAGCGTGTGTGGGTGGCTGTGTGTGCGTGTGCGTGTGAATGTGTGTGCGTGTGCGTGTGTATGTGTGTGCGTGTG
>NW_019213976.1:0-37120 GCF_002532875.2 Varroa jacobsoni | reverse complement strand
GTGTGTGTGTGTGTGTGTGTGTGGTGGGGGGGGGGGTATTCAAGCGAGTATGATTCGGTCGCTTACACGCTTCCCTACAGATAGCCCTGCTAATACTGCATGCAACCATTTACTAGCGTTTGGCTTATCTTAGCTTTGCGTACGAAACCATGCCCCTCAGTTGCACGCCCACCGGCCAGCCGGACAGCTCGTACGCAACCCCAAAATACGAAAAAGTGGAAACGAGAGAAGAAGATAGGGGGGCAAACAACCCATAACGTCACACGGACAACAATGTACACGGTATTGCTCGGCACTTCTCTTTGAGCCTTCCTCGCGGAGTTCTCCAAATCGGATTTTAAACTTTTAGGTCCCTAAAAATAGGTTTGAATGCTTTCTACGCTTGTATTGCATTACCGTCGTAGTAACAGCTGAATACTAAAGTACACAAATCTACTAAAAAAAAAGTATCCAACTTGCGACAAACTTTTCGAACTGCAATGACGCTGAAGAATCACGGTTCTATAAAGCGAAATTAATTGATAGATCAACGCATGAGAAACATATTATTATTGAGCACTTACAAAATTGCGGTACTTCGTTTAGTATTTGATTTAAAAACTTGGAGGTATTGTTATCGACAAACGCTGGACGAACAGATAGTGTTATTATTCCCACCAGACACAAGCGATCTCAGAGTTACTTAGTAAATCGACCGTCAACAACAGCTAATAGGATCTATGTGTATCCAATTTAAAACCTTGTCAAAACAGGCTATGGAAATTAATTTTCGTAAGAGTTTCCTGGCCACCTATATATTTGAAGCAACCAATCAAGAATCTCTGTTACTCATGAGTCCAAAACTACTTTTTTAATGCTCGCCGCATTTCTAATTACAAGGGGAAGGGCACAAATGTAGACTTACAGATTAGGAAAAAATGCTTTAAGGGTTAGCGGTTAAAGATAATGGTTGCACCGAAACTATTTGCAGATTGCAACTTTTACTTGGTATGCATTTATTACTCGATAAGGGGGATGACCGTGACAAAATATCGATAATTTGCAATTGCAAAAACAATTATAGATAGACGTAAAGGGTGCGAAGTTCTTTGTTCTCATCTACCTATTGATGCCGTTAATATGGTTATATTTCTCAAATCGAAACTGAATATTATGACAGCTGAGTCGCACGAGACCAGAACCGTTGAGGTGTCCCACCTCGATTTACTCACGAATATTGTTTTTTTCATTTTGTCATATCATCATTGTGGTAAAATTTTATTTCAGTCAGTGTAACTAAGCAACTTGTACGAACAGTGATCCGCCGTGAAGACTCTAAGTGTACTGAATAATTGGAAGCCAGCCATGAAATAGTTCTGTGTACTGCTGTATAAACTATGAAGGCTGCGAAGTTATACAGTACCTATACAAATACTGGAGATCTTGCGTACTATAGATCATCAGCTACTAGACGACGTCATCGTAAGAGTTGTGTGCTTATCTGTGTGCCTGTGGATCTTCTACCTTTGCTTCTACTATAGGGC
Source organism: Varroa jacobsoni (assembly GCF_002532875.2). Lineage (NCBI taxonomy): Eukaryota > Metazoa > Arthropoda > Arachnida > Mesostigmata > Varroidae > Varroa > Varroa jacobsoni. Next base: position 35,597 of record NW_019213976.1, on the reverse strand, counting down.
CAGAATTCTAACAGTTTTACGTCAACTGATCCAACCCAGTTTACTTCATCGCCTCCCCCCTATTCCGTGTTCTGGCAGACCGCCACAACTATGCGCTGAAGTACTAACGAAGATCAAACGAAGGATCTATAACTATAAAATGTATATATAGCACTCAACTCAAGTAAGTCACGCTATAGGTGTACAAGTACGCGAGAGTGAGCGCGTGAGAGAGATAACGATTTGGAAGGCTACAATTATACTAGATAAAATCTAAATTGAAAAAAAAAAAAGCTTAAAACGGTAGTTGCTATCAAGGACACAGTTATGGTAAATGCTTGAACAAAAATGAGAGAAGAGTGTTGATATTATTATATTCGTGTACATTATATCAATTTACTATGAGTTAATGTATTTGCTGGTTTCTATTGTAGCTCATCGTTAAATTCAACGATTGATTAAGACAGCTAGCCACATGTGGTATTATAGGACAAAAACCAAGCTGATCCTTTCCTTTACCTTGCTGTAGTGTAGTTCGGGCCTATTCTGGTATGTGGTGTACCCTGTTTCCTATATCATATCCCTTAAGATGGTACTTATGTGCGCCGATAGAAAGCAATGTACGGACTAGGAGGACTGCACTACGTCCGTTGAAAAGCGGAAACCTAATTGAATGGTCGATTCTGTGCTTCACGCGACCGTTTTATCTGATTGCTGATGATAAATAATAAAGAAATACAGCCTATATGCGTATATACGTAGTACAGCGTTAGACTGCTCCGAATAATATTCAAGCTAATTACACCCATGAAATTATGTGATTGAAAAAACTATTTATGTGAGTGCACCAAGCAAACGAAGACGCAAAGAAAACTATAAATCTAAAGTAACCTATGAAACGACTATAGTAACGGCTTAATTACAACTCAGATCAAAGTTACCACTGTCAATAACGAAGTGTTACAACACCGATATCAAACAAGACAGATGGAGATATGGATGCCTACACAACGGAGATACGTTCGCTGAGATGCACGGACTAAACCTTTGAAGGAGTGCAACAGGAGTATCAAGCGATCTATGAATCATATATATATATGTTCGAGGATAGCGGTAGCGACCACATCAACAATAGGAAATAGCTCGCCAGGCAAACCGTTTGAAATCAACTATCCAGTTGCTTTTCTGGGTAACTACAAAATTTACGCTATTAATCATCAGAATAAAATCAACCATCGAGCGAGCACAATAAATTCATATCAATCAACCATCATCCGGTTAGCAATAGCACCACGATGTTTGTTGTTGGGCAATAGTCATCAAATGAACCATCACATCAGCAGCATTTCCAACTCTTTTATCAATAACTGGCTTCAGGTAACTAAATATAAAAGGCATAATAATAAATAGGAAGGAAGATCAATTGGCTATTTAATCGGACAACACGTCGAATAGGAAGGTTTTAAGGGAGTCTTGGTTGCACAAAGTAGGATTCGTTAAGAGCGTGTGGTGCACGCCAAGATGTGCCACACTCGTCGCCCACAGCCGCAACGAAGCAGATTTGTACGATACAATGCCAATCAAAGCAACACTGTTCTTCGTACAGATAGCAGACGCCAGGGCAGCAGTGTCCTAGAGGTTTTTGCTTGCTTGCTTGCTTTGGGAATATTGCTGTCGGAATGGGAAACAAACTGGGAGTTTTTGCTTGCACACGTTCGTATACCAATCCACTGTACACGCCTGCACACAGCGTTCTTCAGCTGTACTTACTGAGAATGCACTTGAGTGCTATAGCTGCTTGGGGCCGTCATCAGGGACGGATCGCCGACAGGAGTCATGCCATAAATGTACAATGGTTACAGCAACCTTGTTAAAAATATCCTGACTATCTTTGACAAAAAAAAAATCTATAGTATTTCGTCTATAACTAACTTATATAGTACGAAACTCATACAAGAATTACTCTCTTCGAAAGCAAGGAAAAGCGAAACAACCTTTCTTCAGTATATCAATAAGCAATCCAACATATTTCACATGTTATCTTAAAATTACTCCCACATAATGAATCATTTGTAGCAACAAAACAATACATATGAATAGTAACTACGACCACATAACTGAAAAAAACGGGTTTTCCGGCCGGTTCTCGCAAAAGCCAAACTCGAAGGCATAGACAGTGCTATAGCCTTATCGATTTTGGACTTTCTGAACTAGAAGAATAACGATTACTAAGTGTGCTTGCTAATGCTATCAACGTTTGGGTCAAATCGGGCACACAGACACTAAGTATTTAGTTTGTCGAAGATCATATAAAGCTGTACGTAGTCTCTTAGTATATAATGATGGCTACAGCGTTTCAGTCTGTTTCTCAGTCTGTCTGCTACGATAGAAAATAATGAATCATTTAAGCAGAGTATTCGCTAGACATGAGCCTTTACATTGAAAAGAGAGAAGCCAATGTATCATATCACGAAAGAGCTTCAAAAAAAAAAACCCTCAAAACAAGTTGTGATTTTCATTAAAACATCAATAACCCAATATTAGAGAAAGTACGTTACTCACGTTTTACTTGCTCCGGTTCTAACGGTGGGTTGCATGAAAGACAAAGCTAACGTTATTATCACTGTTCGTCAAATTTTTCTGTGAAAGAAGTTACACGAGGCAACCTAAACGAAATCGATCCATCTAGCTCCGATAGTGCAGCCCATCGAAATATACGCAGATGTTTTTTACATTTATTTAAGAAAAAAAAAAAAAAAAAAGTATTAGACCACAATTCATCCGCAGGTTCGAACCACTGCCGCTAGACTTTCATCGAATGCTACTGTTTGCGAAAATTAGCTTCAAACCATCCTTTTCCCATGGAAAATTCCTATTTGATAGATTTCTGAATTTTAAGAAATCTAGCAAACATGCGTTACATCTGTCCCTGAAAATAAATTCGTTCGATTTGTGAGATGTTTTTGCCTGTAAATATCCTAAAATATATAGATTATCCTGGAACATTTCTTACGGCCGCATTGATTAATTGGTTAATTCATAATTGCTTAACCAGTAATGGCTGTAGTAATAATCGCTTGTTTTATTTTCATGGTTAGAGAATAACTTGGTTTTCTTTTTTTTTTTGATAAAGGATTGAAAATGACGAATATTCCCACAATCGCTGAAACGAAAAAAGGAATGTAATTTGTTTTATTAAATTAAAATGTTTTATGGAGTTTGGTAGTTACTGTATCATTCGTATTTAGCACGTAAATGGAAAATATCATCAAGAAACTATCTGAAATACCGAAGAAGCTTAGCGTTTGGATACGCGCTATTGTCGTATTTTGGGAAGGGTGAGTTGTTTCATAGCGAGAACTTTACGGCACATACAGTCCAAGATAATTACGTTAAATGTAAAAAGCCTCAAATCATCCGATCAAAAAATCAATCTTAAGAAAATATCTGCAAGGTAATGTTCTGCCTAATATCAGAAGGCCGATATTATGGAAAAGGTCTCAAAGACCTTTTCTACAAAGAAAAAAGTTTGTTTTAGGATTTCTAGGATGGTGTCACTAATGGACGCGCCTTGACTTTGGTGGCTAACTTCGCACTTTTTCCGTAAATTCAGTATACATCGTCGATGATCGATAATCGATCCTGTGACATACAACTTATGTTAAAATATCTACGAACGCGCAATGCGCTATGCATGTACGGTATCCTATTAAGCATGTATTGGAATGACGGTGACATCGCTTGCCGCAACGACTGCGTTCTATTCGAGTCTTGTTTTTTGTGACAGGTGGTAAACGGGACGCCTTTTCAATGAAAAGAAAGCTCCGGCCCAAATTTACACGATTTTGCAAATTATTATTGCTACATTTTTCTGACATTAATCATCGTTTTCAACACTGGTCCAAGCTGGTCTGAACAGAACCAGAAGACACCCCTTGCTAATTATCAGACACCTGCCAATTTTTTACCAACTATTTTTCAAAATGGCGTAGTATAAAGCTTATAATGCAAAATAAATAAGACGTAGGAGAGCCACATGGCTTACGTTTTCATTGCTCGAGAATCGTTCATAGTAAATCAAGTCTGACCTAATGCAAAATTAGCTCATAGATCTAACTAGATGAACAGTTGTGAATCCGCAAATATATTCACATATCACCCTCTGCCAACAGTAAAGAAATGTCGGTGTTTATTATTTTCATTGTTGAATATATATCTATCCTTCAAGCATTGTTTAAATCATTACAAAAGTATAGAATTTAGGTAAATACTAAATAGAGCTGCTAGCACTTGTCCAAGATATTGTCACAGTTGTTTTGACGTAACCCAGCAGAAAAGCACGTCTATTGGAGGCGGACATCTTTTTGCTCAATTTTTAATGGCATCAAGCGCGATAAAGAAATACATCTAGGATCCATCGATTTCTTGGTTGGTTTCTACTTTGCTTGAAGAACTTCAAACTGGGTTGCATATATGTGCACCTCAGCCCCGAATGAGAAGGTATTAAGTATAATAAAAATGAACTACTATTTTGAAAAGTTATGAAATAGCTCTCACTCGAAAAAACTATGTGCTCCTACACATTTTCATTCGAAGTCAAGTACTTCGTGTACTTCGGGGTGCTTGCTGCAATGGCACAAAGATAATGATAGCGAATCTAGACAACGAAGGCCGACACGCATCCGTTAGATGTGCACCCGTATGTTTTAGATGATGAACTGAAGACAGCTAGTTTTTTGTTCACGAAGACCTCCAGAGTATGACGCAAGGTAAAGTATCGCATGTTGAATTATTTAGGATAGCTCAATTTGGGTAAACGCTCCCAGAAGACGTTTCGGAGCGATTCGTGCTTTTTCAATGAACGGTTTCTATTTTTTTGCGGTAAAAGTCGTTTTCTTTTTTGAACCACAGTTTGAAACAGTAAATTACGCATAATGTTTTTGTTATCATCCCTAGCGCCTCGGTTGTTGTCGTTGCGCATTTTACTCTCTGTACCTCAGGTTAGCAGGCCGTTGGCGTATCGTAACGTCATAAGTACGGATAAAGCTATTTGTGAAACGCAAATAAAATCCTGCCTCGCTACCTTGAAGTTCGCACGGCAACTACAGAACTTTGAAACAGTGAGGTAAAACTGACCCTGACTAGCTCTGGCCCCTATCTGCTTGAATCATTATCTATTTGACTGCAATGGAACAAGCTAATCGTGATCTACTACAGTTAACTGGCAATCATGTTAGCTAGCAAGAGAGGGTATTTGTCAGTGCCGAACAATTTTGTATATGCAATAAATGTATTATTAAATTTAGAAAATATAAACATTAGGAAAAAATTTAACTATTTCTCTACACAAAAGAGTTATGATCGCTTCGGCACTATACACGTTCAACAAATAGCTTAGAACATTGACAACTGAGAGATGAAGGTTCGATTGTCTACATCAGAACACGGACCTCGAGTATCTGGAATGTATTTTAACGACACATTCGTCCATATTGCTTTTTATCAAATACGTCTGTTGTAAAGCACAACTACTAACCTTGAAGCGTCGATAAAGTATATGATTAAAGATGCGATGCTCAGCAGAAATACAAGGACGACCTGAAAGATATAATTTACCAATGTTAATGGTAATGATGATACTGTATTCCCAAGTAGAGCCAGTAATTAATTTTTGAATGAATAAGAGTGTGGACAATCGCACTTCATTTGCTGAAGTTTTCGTATTGGACTAAAGCTCTCCAAATCGTATCGCGACGACATTTTGAATGCATTACAGGTCGACAGTGAGCGAGCGAGCGTAATTATGCCTTCGCTGCTCGAACAGAACTCCGAGATGGGCTAATACCACGCACTTGAATAATTTGTAAAAAAATAGCCCATATTGGGGTCGAGCCCACGGCACCTATGTAAAAATAAAATTACATTAACTTTGTAACATGCACTTCGTGTGTATCTCGTTCAGTTTCTCGTTTAGATTCTCCCTTACTCAGAGCGCCTCTATTTTAAGCATTAAGAGATGTACCTAATAGAGAGTATAAAATGGATATCCAACCATCTCGTGAGGCACTAATATGAAAACTAGACATGAACGGCCTGTGAATCAAGTGCGGAGTCAAGATTCCTTCAACACCTTCCCTGCATACAAAATATGGTCGGCATCAGACGCTTCTAAGCTTCAAAGTTCTCCAAAAATCCGCGTAAAACAATTTTACTAGGATCTTCTTCAAAGGGAAGCGTCTCCACAGGAAGAAGAGGATAAGACGAAGCCATAGTGACCGAGCCGTAGTTACGAGGCCAAACGCATACATTTCGCGGCTCCCTTAATAATGTCCAATGGCAGCCTAAAACCAGAAGCTGTGAGACACTTTGGGGAATCGGCATGTTGTGCAAAATGTTGTGAAAATACCTTCAAGCACACAGATTAAATACATATATACATATATGCTTTGTTTCTTAAACTGCATCCAAGTAAAAACAAACATTTCAACGGTTTCCCTCGTATGCGCTCGGAGTGCTATTTTTGACACTCGTGTCCATTCAAGATAACCATAATTTACCGTAATCACAGTTTAAATTCGAAGCCTAGAAACTAATCATTTTTTAAAATATTTCCTCTTTTATTTGCAAATAACTTTCGCAAAGTAGCTGTGCATGAAGCGATGTCCGCAGATGTAAACTCGTCATATGGCGACCCACGTATGCTACATATGAAAGATTTCCAACATATTTAAATCTTGGGCTATAGCAAGACAAAAGTCCAAAAATCCAAAACGATAAAAATTACAGAAAGTACAAACACGTACAAAAAGTTTAATCGTTGGAGCTCATTTCGACGAGCCAATCAGCAACTAATTTTCCCCTAATTTCTCTCACTTTCATAGCAAATGCCTAGGCGTGTCAGTGAATCTTCGAGCCTTTAACACTTAGACTCTGAACGGTTTGCTTTTTTTTTTTTTTTATCGATCTTTTTAGAATTCGCATAAAAAGACAGTTTCGATTACAAACGGTTTTTAACGTTGATATCCGTTTTTCAGCGCGGAAAGATTAGACTATACATAATCTTCACTCCGTTCCGCCCACTCTTTCGTGTTAAAATGAATTAGTTTTCATTTAGCGCAAAGAGGCAAGTAAACGCATAGCCGTTACGAAAAAGAGCTCGCCAAAGTTTGCCCCAATTCATACCCCGTTTCATGTATACAGCTGGCATTGTTAATCGATCAATAATAAAACTACTGAACGCGGTCTAGACTGTTTTTATTTTTACACACTTTTACCACTCTGGCAGCTTTTGGGCAGCTCTGTGCCTGCTATTTACGTTCACAGATGTAAACTATCTATGTTCTCGAGATACGTCGATAGTAGGATATATTCTCCCACCAGTTGCCTTTTTTTAAAGCCCCATAATTACATATATATTATACTTATATTATTTACAAGGCTTATATTATAAACAAGCACGTTGAAGCTCAATTCAGGAAGAAATTGAGGTATGCCGGTGAGGTCTAACGCTTCCATCAAATAGCGAGATTGCGTGCTCCTAATTCCAGTATGAATGGTCACTAGGTCTTTTGAAGAACTCAAGATATCGGAATACATTAATCGTTTCATTTCCTGCTAGTACCTCATAATAGCAGATGCCTTCGATATCTATTGCAGATACTACCATTACCTTATGCCCAAACTTACTCGACACTGCCACTGAACCTGATTCTCTTCAGGGCGACGTTACGGAAAGTTACGCAGACTGTACGTGGAGTACGATACAGTCTCGACAACTGGTCACCTCCTCATTAGTCTTCAACACTCTAATATACACTCTTAAATTTGCCTAAAGCGTCTTTGCCTGATGCCTTCCTTCATCGATATTCGACGAATTTTCGCGGCGCGTTGGCCTTTAAAAAACGAAACCTTTTACGCGCTACAGCGGTTTTTGGGACCAAACGACGAACTCATTTTTCCTTAAGTAAAATCAAGCAGTTTCATAAACACATTTTTGAGAGACTGGGATCCTTATTCGAGTTTTGTCCGCTGGTATAATTCAAAAGTTCACTCACAATTTCAAGCTTTTGCAGATTCGCTTAGAACAGCTTAATATACTTGTATAATACCACGCTATAAGTGCACTACAGGTTATAATATTATAGTTGTGTATGTTCTAAATGCAATTGTATCTTATATGTGGGTTCGCGTAAACATTGAGCCAAATATTTGCTCCACGTTATGTATATATATATATATATATATATATATATATATATATATATATATATGAATTAGGATCTGTTCCCATTTTGGAAAAAGTCGTGCGTGAATTATTTGATCTTGATCTAAGTTCTCATTAAACTGAGCTACAGAAGCAGAGCTGTTATGGAAATAAAAAAACCCACTCTGCATGACCGTGCTTTTACCAACTGTGATCAGCTTTGCACTACGATACACATTCCGCTTGGTTTCTCTGGAAGCATCAGCCCCAATATTTAGTAACGATGACATTTTACCTTTCCTGACATGTAACAATTATAAATATTAGAATTCAGTTTACAAAAATGTTTGTTTGTGCTTCGGGCCATAAAGTATATGATGCGGTTGATACTAGAAGTTCGTGTAGCACTACACGAATACTTCTTCAAGAATCTTGAGGTAAACACTTTTGCCCTCACCGTATCAAAATCAGCCATAGAGTAACTTGTTTCAAAAGGTCATCCATTAAGTATAATTTATGATGCTTTCATACATATGACGATTTCTGACAAATAAGTGTGATATTATAGGTTAAATATTCTGAATAACTTTTGAATTTCGTACCATAATAAACGAAATTATGAATGATAATCATTAAATCTATATATAATGTATCTATATTTAGAATATAAGCTGTTTGACTGTTACTGCTGATTAAAGATACATCGTTTAGCTGAAAATTGGCGTTTAATGAGTCAACTTTCGGTTTCTTAAAAATGAAGGCGTCGGCGAAATCCCAAGGAAAAACATCTCTAAGAAGACACTTCCTTGGTCAATCTTACCTTCGACGAAGCTATTGGAACATCCCCAAGAGTTTTTGCGTCTTCGTGATAGCGCCTTCTTTGCCTACGTTACTTGAGAACCCATGAGAGAATCTTGTTTTTAAATCTGTCATAGACACACCGTCTAAAGCTATGGCTAATGCACGTATTAAACTTAAAACTCAAACACAAGATTTAAATCTAATTTTTACTTTGATGGTTTTAGGTACTGGGGCATATAGCAGAAAATATAGGTAGCATCAGTCGAATTCCTGGACAGCCGCAAGGCTTCTGGCCAAATGCCTGAAAAACGTTTACGTAACTGACTCTTAGTTGTCCCTTTATGGTAAGTTTCGCTAGCTTTATGTAGTCGTGCCGAATCTATCAGGGGCTCAGTGGCAGTCAAAAACTGCTAAAAAAAAGAAGGGATTCCTACATGAACCGTCTTTCCTGGTTTTCGGATTTTTACTGGATACAGTGGCCTTTGTTATAATAAAGCTGCACTTAAAAATCTGGTCGTATTCGGCATGTTTTGCTCTTTGTTGATGAAGTTAACTGGCTTATCTAACGTAGCAGTTTTGTGATAACCAGTTATGATAGTTCGCCATGTAGTAGCCTTAGACATTTTTATCTGATAAACTAAACGATTACTTTTTTAGATAAATCAGCTTTCTGTCTAATTTTGTGCCTTTACACCACACGTCTTATCTGAATAACTTTAGGTGTACGCAATCGAAACGTACATTAGTATTGAATGAACCCAAGGTCTGGATTGCGTTTCATTCTTCGCAAGCAATCAAAAGCTAGCAGATGGATTAGCAATGAACGTAGTAGCGTTTGCGATGACAAAATACGTTTGTTTTTCGTGAGAACTTATTATTCAATTGGAGGGTTATTCAATTGGAGGGTCCATTACGGTAGTGTCTGCGTGTGCCGCATAGAATACGGATGACGTTTTCCGTTGACGGGGGCAAGACTAAGGCGATTAATCAAGAATTTGAAGCGACCGGTTCACTCACACGCAAAGAGGGCCAATTGAAGGGCACCTTGCGAACTATTTGAAAGCAAGAGATGCAGTTTCATTCTTACAGGATATAGTAAACTTGACAATTATCTTGAGGATTATCACAAGTCGTTGATTCGATGACCGCATATTATCACGCAAGGCACGTACTAGTGACTTCTTCGGCACGGTCCCATAGTAACTACGGATTGTTTTGATGACTTCCTTCATTTTGTTGAAACTGGGCTGATATGAAAAATTTTCCAACTGAGCGAACGATTTTGCAAGAGCAGCCGTAAATAACTTGATATTCGTGTATGTAATCTAGTTATATTGAAGTGTAGCTTACAGTTATTGCATAAACTGAAATTCAACAGATTAGAAGCACCGGACGTTAATGGGCCGCAACAAGTATCGAAGTTGATGCCACATTGATTAGCGGGACACAAAAAGATCAAGCATTTCGATACCGCTTACCGACCCGATGGGCGCTATACTCTCTCTATATATACAAACCGCTTTATTTGAATGTCTAAAAATAATTCAAAGGTGTGAAGGACCTTTTATATATATATATAATCTGATACAACTATTTTATTTTTTGATAGTAATTAAGAGAGCAAATATTAAATAACCGCACATATTTATATTAAAAGTGAAAGATGAAGTATACAGTTCACAGACAAATTGTGCACAAGGTATAAAAAAAAGTCAAAACATTAATCACTTACTAAGTTTTTCTCTTTAGTGGACAAAATAAGAAGACTGTATGACAAAGTGTGTTGTGAGAAGCGTCTACGTAGCTGTGCAATGATAACGCGTTGTACAAAAGAGCTTTAGAGTAGCGTTTGAATTTTAAGACGTAAGGTCTACTATAAGCTTTGAGAGATATGCAGTTCCAAAGATCTTATTTCTCAGTATTTCATATTTACAGTACCACTTAAATAGCAGGCGAGCAAAGCTGAGCAGTGACGAGATGTCATAGGTATATGTTCTATATAATAGCATATGTTACCCGATAGATGCGATTAAATAAAGAGACATGTCATGCAATGTTCAGTTTCTTAGATCGAAGCTATCATCGCCTGTAAGGCAAACAACTAAGGCCAACTACAAGGCAGAAGCTGAGCACTTTTTGAGAAGGCTCTTTCAGATATGGCTGTTTTCACCGTCATGACTCCACAACTGTTTGTTTTACTAACCATCGTGATATTCATCTGACGGTATTTATTGCTTCTTAGATCAGAACAGAAAGATAAGGTTCGTAAAGGTGTTTGCAATCTTTTGCTTGGAACTGAAGTATCTAAAGAACACTTAATTTCGTATCTAGGAGCAGTGGAGTATTGGTATAGTAATGCTTCTACTAAGAATAATGATAATAATGCATTACTTACAAGTATGCGTCCGGTGGTTGTTTGTCCCGAGATGAGTCCTCCGGCCCAATCCTTTGCCTCTGTCATAAGCCCAATCTCGGTGGCACCTTCCCCTGGCGCCTTGCGCTGACTCGCACCTTGCCCACCCGCCGCCTCCTGCGCTGCCTGGGCTGCCGCCTTAGCTTGGGCGGCTTTTCCCGCGGCGCTGGCTTTGCGTTTACGCGAGCAGCAGAGGAAGGCGAACGCACGCCAGATCAGGATAATGAAGAGACCGGCTAGGAACGTGAAGATTGACGACAGCAGGAAGCAGTACCATTTTCGCGTCTTCAGGCACTCTTCCTGTGGGCTGATGGTTGTAGTGACAGCGGGAAGGTCGCCAAGACCATCCGTGTTTGACGCATTTGACACTCCCAGCTCCTCCGACAGCGACATCCTGATAGCGATTTTGTTTAACCTGTACACGTATCTGAGCTTGTAGTTGTTTGCGTCGACTGGCTTTGCGAAATCTCCAACGACGTAGTCTTGTCGGTCGGAATACTTTCAGTGCCTTTAGATGAGCACTCTTTACCGGGGATATTTGCACTCCGACGGCTCGTGACTGTTGATCGAATAGAAAATAAGCTTTGATGTGGTATGACTTTGTTGGTGTCTTTCTCCTAGACTCTGTAATAGTAGATAGTGTTGCAGATATAAGGGCAGATGTATTACATGCCCGGAATCGTGGCAGGGGCAGAAGTTTTGAAGTCGATGGTAGGTGAAACAATATGCGACTACCTCCGCCGTCTCTCCTTAGGGCCCGTCGCACCTCTGGCCAAAAACAAAGCAACACCGGGTACTGCACGACTGCTGTCCGTGAAACGGCGCCGACAAGACTGAAAGGTGAAATGATATCGGGAACAGCCCCGGTTTTACGCACAGCTCTTTGGCTATTTTTACAAGGTTATGTATTTTCCGTCCGAGTAAAAAAGTCAGTTGGAAAAGCCGTTTGATCCGACACTGTGTGACAATTTTGATCGGTCTGCAGATTAGTATGCCTGGAAAGAAATGTGTGCCTGGACAAAACCGGAGTTGTTCGGAAGATGTCGTTTGGATGAAGGAGGCACTACGCGTTAACAGCGTACGGAGGAGCTGGAAGATAGTGCCCGCTCGTTGAAATTGCTCTAAATGAGGGCTTGCGATTCAGTTTTACCAATATATATATATATATATATATATATATATATATATATATATGTGTGTATATATATATATATATATATATACATATATATATATATACGAGTTAAATCCTTTGCACTCGTTCCTTAAGGTCCTCCACTTATTGATTCTTTAACTTGTCAATATTTCACAATTAGCTACAAAGGCCAAGTAGTTGTTTCTTGGGTTGCTTATATATACTGGTCTTGCTCCCTTGAATCACATACGTCCAATCGGCAAAACAAAGAAGCAGTTCACTTCTCACACTCACTTTGTACTAACTTTGTTATTGGTTAATTAAAGACTTGCCGCGTAGTAGCATGGCTTACTTTTGCGTCTATACACGTCGTCTGTTATTTGTTGGGACCTGATTGATAAGACGATGTTTCTTTCTACTGGCGCCTTCTAATGTTGTGCTGTGACTGGAGTTGGCCTTCTGAGGATAGTGGATCAGACGATACTGATATTTTACTTGTGGCACCTTCTTCGTTCTGTTCAGTGGCTCTAATTGACGTTGATCTCACTATATTGACTCGAGGGTATCTTGTATGTTGAGATCTGTACTTTTCCCTTGATCTTTGCAGGGTGACTTAGTTGAGCATAAGGAAAAAGATCTATTTCGAATTGTCCTTCTCGCGTTGGCAACAGTGTCTCAATTGCGAGTTTGCTTCTAATTATATATTGAGCACCTCTGTTTGACGTTATTTGTGCAGACGAACAATCTTTTGCTGCGCTGGTAAATTGGACTTCAGTTGGCTTTCGTTGGTTTTCGCTTGATCTATAAATTGTCGACGCTTCACAGACTCTTTCAAGAGCTTGAGATTGGAAAGATGAATGATGCTTTTGTTTGTGTTGTTCTTGTTGTTGTTGCTGACAGGCTTGATAATGACGTAGCTGTTTCAGATGCGCTCCATAAATCTCTGGGAGCTGTTGTTGTTGTTGTTGTTGTGTTTGTTGTTGCTGTTGTTGTGACACAGCTGGCAAGTGGTCGCTAGTTGATCTTAGTAGTATGTTGTTTTGTTTTGTAACTCGAATTTTAAAACGCTCGCTGTGGACGCTGATGTTCTTACCGTTATAAAAAGACGCTGAGGTTATTGATACCGGTGGATAATTTGTATACCTAGAAGGAATTAACTGCTGAACTGGTTTTAGTCCGCAGTCGATAGTAGCAGTGTTTTTCAATATTGAGTCTTGGATGCCAAGCTTATAGTGCACAGTAAAATCGCGGCACCGTGTTTTTGCTGCACGAGCTGGAAATACAGGTATTCTATTCAGAAGAGGATTTGTGGATTGGCAGATTAACTTATGAGAGCTAGAGAGTTTGGCGATGGACTGATGTACTCGCCGACATGTTATGTTGTAGCTCTGGCTATTGAAAAAGGCACCTGGAGGTCGCGCGTCCCGCTCAGTTCGTGAGATACAACAAAAACAACGACGATGGCGACGACAACGCCTAATGTCTGTCACTTTGAAGTCTTGCTCGTTTTCTAAATGACAAAACACGTTGGTTGGCCTTAGTCGTACAGACTTAATCCTGTGTTGTTGTTGTTGCTCTCGTTGATGATCCAGTTGCGACTGTGCTTTTTTGGGTATTCGACAGACGCTTTTCCTTGTATGCTTGTGTTGTGACGCAAACGAGCTAAGCAATCCACTTTGTAACGGTGCGAGACCGTCCCTGGGGGCTACTATTAGCGTCACCCGCAGAAAAAGTTGTAGATGGAGTTGTTGCTGCGGGTTGTGGCGTTGATAATGGTGACGACGGCGACGGCGACGACGACACCGTCGCCTACTATTAGGCGGCGGACAGCGTCGTCTGCGAGCGCGCGGACGTACTCCTCGCCGCGCTGGCGGCACGGGCCTACGGTGCCCAGCCGCCGGCTGCGTATGAGTTACGCACCCCCTGTTTGTTGCTGATACGGCTGGTGATCCCCTGCAACAAGCTGGCTCTCTATGGAAAAAATCACCAAAGTCCTCGAAGCTTGCCTTTGCTACTGTTTTTCGAAGTATCTTATTGTGGAAGTGGTAGGCAACAACGATAGCTTGTTGTTTGATTATAGCGCGTCTTAATATGAAGATTAATATTTGAGTCCTAGATATTAGCTGTTTCTGTTGTAGTAGTTGTGAAGTGCGTGTGGGTAGATAAAAGGCCGCTCCGGCGGCCATCATCCGCCCGAGCAGCCGGAAGGAATGAGCGCGGCCTCTTGCCCCACTGCTGCCACTGTGCGACGATCCTTTTGCTTAGCGTTTGTTTTACGTTGCTCTCGAACGTACATGCATACACATGACGCCCAACAAACAGTTGGAGTATTTTGGCCAAGTTGTAAAGGTCGGCTAGACTCTGTTTACTATTTTATATGACTAGCTTGTGTTGTCATCTCTAACAGAGATATGATGAACAATCCGATACGGGCTGGTGGGACTCTTTTGTAGACGACAGCGTATAGCATTCGACAGGTCCTTTTTGTGTGTGCGCGTTAGGTAGTCTACAGAAAAGCCTGCGGACGGCAAATCATTAGCCGTGACCAGTCTCGATCGCACGTATAGGTAATGATCAATTTAAGGGATTGTGAACCCGTCGCAGCGATCATTGTTGTGTTTAGTGACCTATTCACAACGGAGTGCGTTGTGGCTTTCAGCTGAACGAACGTTGCCTAAGCAGCAATCCGCGATTACGCTTGAAGCTGAACTATTAGACTTTTAGGGATGAAGCCACGACCGGCATCTAGTTTTAATAGCTGAGTTATAGAAGGATGTCTTGAATAGGCTGTTACGAACAATATCTGAATGGGTTTCCATATAAAGTTGTGCTATAATTTTTTTTTTATTTAGTAGCTAACTCCTCAAAAGGCTGTGACAATTGTGTCGTCCATTCTTTCCAGGCTAAACAAGGCTTACTGTGCTCCCAATACGATGACAGTCGTAGTTAGTCACAACCAAACAAAGCCGTTTTCGACGGCTGATCTGGGATGTTTGTCGCTCACAGTGGCACCCGTGGTAACTCTAAGTGACGCTCACGAAAACTGGCTGTACATTTAGGAAAAGCTTGTGACGGCACAAGGTTCACATCCTGCAAAAAGGATAGTGTCTACTTAAGTCTATTCAAACGGTTCCTCTAGTCCGTTTATACAGGCAAAATTGTACTTCACAGCATGGCCCCTAGACAAGTCGTCACGCAGTTTTGCTTAGTAGCAGAAACCGCTACAACTGGCTTGAAACACTGAATAAGATGGTGGATGTTTTCGTCATATCTGAAAACGACTGATCGAGTGACCGTTAGTCATTATCAGATGGGCTGTTTCTCCTAATTGTATCTGCCGCTTAGAGTGGGCTCCTCATTGTGTTTTAACTAGCACCAATTTCATACGCCTTTTCCACTTCCTCATTTCTCGACCTGTTGTTTATTTGCCCACTTGCTGCTAGTAGACAGTAATCGCTCTATAGCCAGCTTGGGGCAGCCATGACGAAATTGCGGCCGATTGCTCCTAGGGATACCGTCCTGTGTTCGCACTATAAGCGTTAGTGATCTTAGTCGTGAATTTTGTTGTGGTTGTTGTCGACGCCGATGTTGTTCTACGTTCATGACGATGCCAGCGCCTGTACGAGGAGCTGACTAATTGTTTTTCTTTGATCGTTCAATACATTCGTTGCGATTCTTCAGTCCGGCATTATATGAGGAAAGCACAAAGTACTCTATTGTCATTGATGCGCAGGATCTATCGAAGTGCAAATATGTCGTTCTTTTGGCAGACCTGTCTTCTCTTCTCCTCAGTGCGAGGAAACAGAAGTTCCTTGTAGCGGGTGGGGAAAGGGTCGTATGCTTGCAGTGCTTCTCGCAGCTTGGCGTTGTCCTTCTGGTACGTCGCCTTTATCATTACCATTATTAGTATTAATATAAATACTATATCTGACGGGTAATGGGTGGCCTGCGCATTGCAACAGTCACCAGTTCGTCGCTCGCTCATCAATTCGGTTGACTTGACTAAATTTCCCTTTTTTAGTTTGTGCTGATCTTTTATCACTGCATCAATCCTTATTTAGCAGCAGTCTGCGTATAAAGATGATGGGTAAGCTAGGATATGGCACTAATTTGTTTCGTGGCCCAAGGGTAAATATATGTAGATGCTTTTCGTAGAATAGTAGTGTTTTACCGGCGGCGGCGGCGGCGGCAGCAGCAGTAGTAGTAGTAGTAGTTCAGTAGTCCTTTTACTATGCGTGGAATTAAATAAGCGTGCGTCGTTCGTCTCTTCAGTGTCTACTGAAAAGGTACAAGTGAGCCTTGTCGAATATACTCTGACCTAGTTGCAGTGGTTAAGTCCAACGCCTGTGCGATAACGTATCCATATCGGGATAACCAATAAATGAATCACCGGTATCTATTATTCGTATTTGTACTGAACTTGAGTAGTGTGTGTATTGATAGCTTCAAATGACCATTCGGCCTATATCAACTGACCACTTTCTATTGCACTCTATTTGCAGACCGATTGAGGGAAAGCTCTACACCTATGCTAAATGCTCTGTAGCAGAACCAGAACGCAATTCGCAGTAACAAATTTCGCCTGCACACATATACACCGGCGTGTACGGGCTTTCTCCTACCCTATTCTTTTCACTTGATTGCTTACTCCTACTGTTGTCACCGCTCTTGGCGATAGTGACGTTGATTGAGTATGGCGATCTTTCCGGAGAAATGGACAGAGGAATGGATAATGCAGGGTAATGCAGGAACTAGCAGCTGGACACGGCACTCTGCTACTCGTGCTGCTGCTGCTGCTGCTGTTACCGCTGTAAATATTTGCCGAAGCTGATTCGCAGTCTGAAGCTTTCGTAGCCTGCCAATGCTTGTGGCAGTATTCGCCAAAAATCGAAGACGAGCAGGCTACTGGTCTTCGACAAGTCTTCCAATACTCGATTGATTCGAAAGTTAACGTGATAGCACTGATATTGTATTTTTTGCCGACTTCATTTCAACCGCTAGATGGGTTTCAATACAGAACAATTTCCTTGCGTCGCGTTTTATTTTTTTATGCTTTGTGTACCATATTCAAAGAAGAAGCGGGCGGCTGTCTAGACTACACGGTCTATTTTAATCGTCAACTGACCACAAGGCCTGCCTATTATAAAGCAGTTGAAGCAACCATTTGCACGCTTCCATCCTTAAGGTAATGTGCAGGTCGTAACTGCAGATCTGATTCAACACTGACGAAGCGTTGATCTAGAGCAAAGCTTTGCGAAACTGCGATAAATTCGTAAATTTGTTTTGTCGCTGCACCGAATGGAGTGAACAGACCATATGAATAGCTGGCTTTACTAATAAAACGTGGTCCGACGTGATCGCGTGAAGTTTTTCAGTATTTTATCCAAATAAGTCCGAGACAAGTAACGAGGTTTCCCGTTGCTACTGCTGCTTCTCTGCTACGAAGCTGACCTACGTGTCGAGGAGCTCCTATCGAAGGAATTATACGTAGCTGGCTACTTTTGCTTGATGCTCCAGCGTTTAATGTTATCGTTCGAGCAATATCGTCGTGGTAAGAGCGCGCCATCACGGATGTCGTTCGCCCCCCCATGACCGCAATCGAACTAACTAGTCGCTAGTTAAGATCTTTTAATCTTTGTCCTGAGTGAAACTTTCTGCACATCTTGCCAACTTCTTCGGTTTTCAATGAGAATTAAGCTACTGGCAGTAGAGTGTACATCCGAATAGTCAATTTACGGTTTATAGCTCTTTCGTCTTCGTTTCTATTTCCCAACTAAAAATGAATTCGCAGGTAGAGGTGCTAGGCTAGTGAATACACACAGCTCTCACTTAACGCTCTAATTCTCAGCTTGCATGGTATACTAAGGAGGTTCTTCACGTAGAAGCGCATGTGACGTTTACGTGTCACGTAGCCACCTTTACGTTGGGGGATGGCTGTCGGCCATGGCCGTCAGCTTCGAAGTAATCGATTGGCTAGCGAAGTTTGGGTGCGTTGTTGCCTCAAGACACCCTATATGGGGTTGTAGTAGATTCGGCAAAACAGAAGTGAGTGAGCCAGTGGTAAAGCTGACTGACAATGCTCACGCCATTATTTCAGGGCTGAGTGCGCGGATGCCAGTTGGCAACGGGCTGGTTGGATATTTCCGCTCTTGTTGGAGTCGCGGTCAGATTAGTTTTGAGATGCGGCAGGTTGGTGATATCTCGTAGATCGATTGCAAGACGTTTGGGTGTCTAAGAAAGCTGGCGGCAGATCGCTCACTGCACTTCTAGGGTATTCCGTGGTGAACAATCGCTGGGTTATGAACAAGATGGGAGCTGGCGCTCGGTAGATAAAAGCAAGATGGCGGCTCGATTTCTCCGCCGCCGAAGGCTCGCAAGGGACCGACTGTAATGGCCCCGTCGCGCGACAACATAAGACACTACTGCCTGCTGCTGCTGCCACCACTCGTCTAGTCGGTACTTTGCCTCTGGCCCGGTGCTATTACTGCTGCTAGTCACCAAGGCGTGAGTGGCGAAGCAAAAAATAGATGGAGAGAGAATCACGACAGTAAGCCCCTATAATAGCGAGCACTTGGCGAGCCTAGTGAATGGTCTCTGTGTTTGTCAACGCAACCAGCAGATGGCGCTATATGTGTTCTCTCTGCAATGGCTCTCAGCTATCGCGCAGAACTTAACTGACGGGAACTGATGTTACTGAGGGGGAAATTGGGGGGTCTGGGAGCGCTGTACCCAGCAGAGCACATCAGGGCCTCCTGAAAAACAGCGCCATCCGTGGCGTACGTTTGTAGTCTATATCGAGCGCCCTCTGGTACTGCGCCGAATAGCGTGGTATTTTCCCCTTCCGTGGTCTCTGTCTCTCAGCCATTTCCGCTCCCGATCCCCTCTTCGACTGTTGGCTACTAGCTGAATGAAGCGCTTGTTTTACCACAGGCCACAAAACACATTGTTTTATTCCGGACCTCTAACGCAGCGCCATCTGTGGCATTGCTATAAGGGAATCGCTCTGTGAGACGTACATATCTATACCCTTAAAAAAGACAATGTTAAAATCTATTGATTTGAGCAGAAGTTGACGTAACACTGTACCCTTATAGCTTATTGTGCTTATATGCAGGAGAGACACCAGAGTCGCTGTCTCAAGTTCTGCTAACGACACGTATAACAAGTTGTGTGAATAAAGAAAGTTATAATTATACAAGGAACGGCGTGGCAGAATAATCGAGTTCTCCAGATGACCTTTTTATTCAAAATAGTATTATTATTCTGTTCAAAGTATTGTCTGCATTTTGCTTTTGAAGCGTAATATGAGCGTACCTTGACCATAATATGTTGTACGTAGTAACGTACACACGTATGTTATTGTTGCTCACTAACTAGCATTACACTTTTGTTTCCCTCATAGGGCAGCCCCAATCACGCTTTCCTGTTCCATGAAGCTTAGTGTAAAAACACGACACGTATACCATTTGTTTCTTAACATACATCCATAGGCATACGCTTTAGATTGATTGGATCCTGCTGATCATATTATAGAGGATCGAGCCGCAATTTTCGATAGAATCGCTGGATCACGATTCAGTCAAACGTTATTCGGGATATACCATTTGGTTACATAAAGTTCTGCCAAAACTAAGGCCAAAAAAAAGAATCATTGAAGAAATTATACTACGGATATTTCATTAAGAAAACGAGCGCATATGTTGATATCTCCAGTTCTTAGTTACCAAGGTGGTATCTATATATTGTTAAGTTTGGCCTAGGGATCGCACGTTTGTCTAGCATGTTACTAAAACCCGAGATTTATGTGCATGTTTATCTATTCAGCGCTAGGGGCACAAGCATGTAGAAGGGGTTGCAGATTCTGTTGTTTGGGCTAGCGACTATTAGACAGGCTTGCCCTGGCTGGGCGATACAGTCATCGGACGCATTCGAGAGGCAAAGATCTATCTAGTTAACACTGAAATCTAGCTGTTATGCTGGTTTGGGCAACTCTTCTGGCCACGTGCGAGAAGGCGAAATTTCTGGCCATTTAATAATGGATTTAACGGGAAATAGATACGTTACATAGACTAGTCAAAAAAATTATGTGGTAATATTAGATTTTAGGTTACATATCATAAGTTTTACGCCTTTCTGTGAAACAAAAAGCCATTATTGTCAAAAGGGAGTGAAGCCTGCTTTAACGCTAAGCATGAGCGGTATAAAAGAATGAAATATCATAAGAGTGTCGGGGCCATTAATAAACTTAGTACGATTTATATACTCTATTCATACACAAATTTTTCACAACCTAAAGTGCAATTGACATATTGCGAGGATCGCTTCAACATAATGACTGGAAATATATGGATAAGAAAACTCTTAGGAAAATAACAAGGTACTAAATAGTTACTTTTTAGTAACGAAAATTAAGAATATCACATATATAATTTACATTATCATAACACAACGCGTATGTTATAGTGAAAAAAAATGCTTTATATTTTCTAGATGCATAACTTGAGTTCTGACTCTTTGATAACACCTGTCTGATCAAACTCAAAGGCCCAAAAAGTAAACTTTCCTTCGCTGATCACCGTTTTTTAATAAGTAAATCTCGTGTTCTAATGGAACTATAAAATCCCTTTGAGAGATTTCACTTTGGTTAAATACCGTTATCATGAATTACCATTGTGAAGATGCCGTTGAAATCTAGTTTTTTTAC
The DNA here is from genome assembly GCF_002532875.2 of Varroa jacobsoni. Lineage (NCBI taxonomy): Eukaryota > Metazoa > Arthropoda > Arachnida > Mesostigmata > Varroidae > Varroa > Varroa jacobsoni. Next base: position 14,362 of record NW_019213976.1, on the reverse strand, counting down.
CTATACGTAAGCTTGTAGCGCAAGTTCATGAACGTGATATGTACGTGTTTTCGTCCGACAAATTGAAGGATATTACTATTTCGTCCTATTTCCTTAGAAGAGTGATCTTACAATGTACTGGCAACTAGTACAGTTGTATGCACCCAACAGAGCGCATCATCAGATGCCGTGATGATCTCAGTTTACGTGTACATCCATAACGCGGTTACAATAGGGCGTGTGAAGCACTGATTCACAAAATGCGGTTTTACAAAACGCGAGGGTGTTTCCGATAGAGCTTAATACCAAATATAACGTTTTGAGCTTTGATGTTTGCTTCGTTTGTCAGCCAATTTCGGTAAAATTTTTGGCTTACCATATTGGCTAATTTACCTGAAGTATTCCAATAAATGTATCTCGATTGTTGGCATTAACAAGGTAATAAAACCTGTGTAGGCGTTGAGTGGTTTTATAGTTGTAACTTCGGTAGCACTTCTTCGAAATGGAACTTAAGGTTGCACCGCATAACACGATGTCTAGTATAGTGATCAACAGGAGGTACCTTCACATTCTAGACAATCCTAAGGAAGCTCTGCAGAGACTCGATTATGGCCTTCCTGCGAAGGGAAAAGGCGTACACGTGCACTCGTATAAATCTGAGATCAAAATGGCTTGTTAATGCCTTTCTATTGTTACTGAATGTAGCACATAAAAAAATGTATTTTTTTGCCTATTATTATGTCGAATGAAAGCGACACACGAAGCCATGGCAAATTTTGCAAGGGTTGAGAATAGTGTATTATACAGTACACACGTAAATCCAAACACAGCGGTTGTAATGAGTTTCGCCATATTGACGATTCGGATTGTGCGATCCCGTAAAATAAAACAATTCAATAAAAAAAAATAGATATTTGTTTTTTTTTTTTTGTTACGAAAGCAGCAATTTGTCGCTACTTTCAATAAACGTTATGTACGCTTATTCAAACCAAATTCTAGTCTCAGCTTTTTAAAAATACCTAGCTGCATAATAGCGATAATCCTGTCTGTGAAAATATTTTGGGTATTCTTTAAATTTACGGACGTATTAAATGCAGAACGAAAAGTCGACGTTACGGTAGGTAAACAATTAAAGGCCCGGCACATAAAATAAAGAAAGTGCTGTCTCTCTCAATTACAATGGAAACGATCGCACACACGTTAAATGTGTGATAATTTATAGTGTGGCCCATTCAGCAATCTGTGTATATCCATGTCGTATTCTGTTTCCCAAACGTTATACACAATATTCGTATGAGTGAGAGAAGAGATTCTTGTATATTTTAGTTGATATTTTATTACATTCAGGCTATTGGTATTTTATTTTTTGTAACAATTTTCCTGAGTCACCTATTTTCAGGAATAGCATTAAGGGCTCGCTTTCATTAGGAGTCTACGAGTCTGGACTTATTTGTAATTTCTCTAAACGGCAAATTAGCGAATAATAATTTCTTATTTTCTTCATTATTACTATTTAATAACGTTAAAATGGCGTAATAGCATCGCAACGCACCCAGAAATGCCCGCTGAGACGAGTTCGCCCACAAAATATCATAGACATGATATATAGTAATTGTAAGCCTTTCCCCTTAATTATTTGTAGACGCTCCTTCGTAGTCGATACCTGGCGGAATCTTTGTTTTAGATTATCATCAAAAAATCCTACATAGATTCAAGCTGGCTGACGTTAAGTATCAAGTAAATTACAGAATTGCTCCCTGTTAAAAGACGTCAGTAAAAATGCCTCTGTGTGCTGATGATTTAGCTTTTTATAGAAATAACCACTTTTGAGTACAGCAAGCTATTTTTAGAGTAAATTAAATAATTCCAATTATCTTGTGAATTTTGCTAACATCATTTATCACTCTGTTGTTATGCTTTATAACGAGAAATGAAAAGGGGTCAATATATATTTATAAATATCTTTATTTATGTATATAATCAGTGGTCATATTGGTGGTGCCGATGACGTTGCATGTAACGTCTTCAGCGCACACCAGAACAGTATTGCTCCAAATCTGTTCTTTACGTGCCCTCCAAAAAGCTATTGCCTGTTATGCAAATCCTATAAACATTAGCTTTTTATGACAGGCATACATATAAGTGTACTCGAAACAGGTTACAAAATCGAAGACTGAAGGTTCTCGTTCTTTGAAGTTAAGTAAGATTGGGCAAATGACTGTAACGTGCGGAAGATGGTAGGTATTTTCCGATCCCGTGTCTCGGTTATTGGCATTTAACTCAGTCTGAGCTAAAAAATTGCGGAAAGATACAACGGCACGCAAGCTCTGATTTTGTGCTTTGTAAGAGACGTACTTGCTGCCCCTCTGTCGCGCATAATGAGCAGCATTTTCTTATCGAAGCACCTAACAAAGCAGTCTTGAAATAGCTCGCGTTCCACAGCTAGGAACTAGAGAGGTTTTAACGCGGAGTCGCCCGACTAGCGCTTTTGCTACACGAAAGATATCAGAAAAGTGCGACAGAATTCTTTTATTTTTATAGTAATGGACTGCTTAGCAAAAATCACGTAAGTTTCATAAATAAAAGACAAACGATTTTCACCGGTTTCAGTACGGCCCCGTTAATTTTGAACTGATGAAGATGAAATACCCGTTATGAGTTTAATAATGTCGTGTTCTGCGCTGCTTTGCTCTACGATCTCAAAGATGCGTTTCACTGCGTCCGTATGGAGAGCCGTCTAATCAAGCTTAGAACAACTCAGTCTCAGTTCTATGTCTTCCTCCCCGCTGTCCTTTTACCTCATTGACAGGAGGCAATATGTAGCATCCGACTGAGTCCTTTCAGGTGGTCTCAACCTCAAGCTCGAAATTTCTCAAGGCTCACGCACTGAACTGCTAGCCTGTTTTTGTTTGAACAAAAAGTCTCTGAAGGGTGCCGCTGTTATGCACAACGCCTTCAAGCACAGTGGTACCTTTTCCTCATAGCTACACTCATGTGTGTCACAGAGTCTTTGTTGTCCGTAGACATAACCACTAAAAAATCTGGCTACTCTGAGAACATGGCTCCGTTCATGTTTTACTGTCACATCTTAAAAGTAGACTCTACCCTAAGTACTTTGAAGCCACACTCGTTCCGGAACCAACATGTGTTCTTATGCGCCATACGCTATTCTTCATATATTTTTTTCTTTAAGTACAAAACTGGCTATCCGAGAGTCTGTAGAACACAATACGCGGATAATCTCAAAATACGAAGATTGACCGACTAGTCTAAAAGAAGTTCTAAGGACTTCCCTAAGAAAATGTGATTTACTTTTTACACTATCAAATGCTCCAAGCTATACTTAGTACAGTAAAATAAAACACAGTAAATAGGATGTATGTGATCTTGGTAGCTGGGTAACTTAAAAATTTCTCTGTGGTTTGGCGTGTGACGATATTGTGGGGCACCAAAGTGCTTCAATAGACTGAGCTTTGCAGATCGTAATGAAGTGGTCAGCTTCTCTATCCTAGAAGAACCAGCCGAACCACAAAAGCAATGGGCGTCACGGAGAAACATGTGTCCGTGACGGTTCAGCTGTAACGACCCCTAGAGGCAGATGTGAGATGAATTGTGCCGGGAATGGATATCATTAGTTTCATGCTGGGGTCCAGCTGCCTATGTGATTATCCAGCGCCAACTCCGAATGCCTATAGCTGCAGGTGTAGCCTTTTGTCATTCAGGCATCAGCTGCTGTGTCAGAAGAACATGCTTGATTTTTGCAGGTAATCGCTATGGACTATTTGATTTGTACATAGAACTGTACACTGATACTAGAAATATGGGATACTTATAATTTATAAAGATATAATCATCCGCGCTACGAAACCAATGGCCGTCCGATCTTGGTTGCGCTCATTGACGCAAACACTGCTCAATTGAGTTGTTCTATTTTTCAACCAAGTTTTTTTAGTGTCGATTACATAAATACTGTGGTATTAGCAAAATATAAAGTAATAATTAACTTTCCGTTGTCTCCTTCTTTTCTAGATTTTAATACCCTTGTGAAGTGTTGGTTCTTTGATGGTTACGATGCAAAATTCACCATTCAAATCAGGAGCACGGACAATTCATTTTCTTTTCCTATTTTTATCTTTTATGAATAGACTAATCTAGGTACTACCAAATACTTGTGACGACACAGCGGTTTCCATCACAGGCCAATGATCATTGATTTCTAAGCATCGAATCTGTTATGACGGACTGTGACGCTTGCAAACTAGGTCGTCACACAAAACAACTCTACTCTATCAATTTACAGCTATCCAAGAAATGGATGATTGTATAAATTCGCGCTGGTAAGGTCCTGCTTGTGCTGTTCCGCGATGTTCTAAAAGCGTTCGACTCATTTATAGATCCACAGGTCAATGCTAATGAAGCATGCTGTGTCTAGTTACGCTGGCGTTCGTAGCATACTTTCGAGTAGCCTTCCGGCAAGGATCTGGTTTACATAGACGTTGGGTCTCATCAGTCGGACGCAAATACGTACGGCAGGGTATTGCTGTCGCCTACCTTACGAAGGACCAATTAGTTGCTGTTTCAGCAAAAAAAGAATAGAACCGTACCAAAGCGCGTTAGAAGAATATAGGACAACCAACCTTTTCCATAATCGCAAGTCCATTCGACATCAGAGAGACACGATATACGACAATGGAGTATAAATAATGCTAAATACGCTGAATGTCACTGCTGGCAAATGCGCTCCATCAAACTAGGTCTACTGAGCGACGCCGTTCACATTTAATGCAAGCCTTCCACAATAAAGTCAAAGCAATGTGACACGAAGCCCTGTGGGGTAGAACAGTGCCTCTGATACCTGCCGAAAGTACGCAGTATTCTCCTATTAGATAGCACACAGTGTGGCACACTAATGGTTTGTCGTCGTGGACTTTCCACTTATATGGGATCCTATAGTGTCGCTTTGTGGCTATACGTAATGGTGTACTTCAGTTTTTATGCTGGCTCGAATACAGTGCTACCTGAGTTACTATTGGCAAGACGATCGTAAATCATGGTCTTATCGGTGCATCGAACTGTATGTAAATTCTGAGAATATTCACTATATATATATAAGAAAGAATCTGTATATATAGAAAAGAATCACACTGATAGCATTTTTCTTTTTCTAAATAACAGCATAAAAAATGCTAGTTTCTGTTTATTGATTGTAGTTTTTTACATACTAGGCCAAGCTGTTCCAAGATCCCCCGTTTAACTGTTCTAAGATACTTTGCAAATATAGCTTTTCTCGCTGCGAACGCGCAATTTCGTGTAGAAATCAGGCTAATAACCAGTGGCATTTCTTCGTTTACGGAACCTCCAATTGTCTGCCATTTAAGTTGGTATACTAAGTATCTTTGAATTCGTGCAGCTCAGCTTTTACTCCATAAAACTCTTAGTGGTTGGATACATATGTTGACGTTGAAGCACAGTAAAACTTCAAAGAAACAGACCGAAACCAGCTAGATCCGCCAGTTGAGGATTTGTGACGCACCCTCAGGTAATACCTAGAGAACGACGCCTCTGACGATGGTCAACTTTAGCTAAATTGGTTGTTGTAAGGTTAGGCTACGGCACCCTGATCCCGTCAGATACGCGACTGAACCCATCTTTAGAACGACCCTAATTAGAACCGTCTTTAACGAAAGGTTCTACGGACAAGCCTTTTCTTACAGGGTGCGACGTGAACATTTTAACATTGATATAGGCAACCCAGATAGGGTAGAAAGTACGTAATGCACGAAAGTATCTTTTCTTGGTAAGCGACTTTTTAACTGTTGTACCGCAATCGACTATGACATTATCGATGACAGTATTCTGGCAGAAGCACCGTGACGAAGCGCTGCGTTTATATCACCCATTCTAGAGCAAGAGAAAAATCCACGTAGCGGATATTGTTTTACACCTTGTTCAACAAAAAATTTAAGAAAGTGTACTCCTCTTTGTGAAGGCTAAGTGTATACGCCGCTTAATTATCGCTGAATTTTCGAGTCGAAACATTTTTATTATATTATTATTATAGATCGCAGATTTGTTCACACGTTACCTCTAAAACGCTCCTATGCAAAATACGTTCCCATTCAATAGGCAGTATCGGTAACTTCCAGTTAGTATTGAAGAACACTTGGAACATTGTAACGAAGACTAGTCTCGCGTTCGTTCTGCGTTTAGTTAACGCACACTACTTTGTTCGACTCTCTGATCAAGGCTGAACGATCCGTCTTTTGTAAAGAAAAAAAATGACACAACAGGGTCTTCCTCAATACGATGTCGACTGCGAGGGTTAATGCGAGGGACGGGCATTAACGATAGTATGAAAAGTAAGAAATAAAAGTAAAGAAACTAAAATAAAAAAAAACATATGCTGAATAAATGATTATTTGTAACAAGAATGAGTAAGTGTGTAGACGAACGGCAAAAAAAAAATACATTTCATTATATTGCACCGCCTAAGGCTTGACTTCGGCCATATAAATCACATTGGATAGGGTTGGTCTGACCGAAAGCTGTGATTTGACACTAGTAAATGCCTTATGAAATTATTGCAATCTATTTTTTATCTTAAGATGGAGCGTTTTAAAATTTAATGGTAAGGTAAAAGTAGAAATTGTACGGCTTGTAATCCCAGATCGCCCAAAGATTATTCTATTGATTTTGTTCTAAAAATTTCTATACGAAAGGTACTCCTCGTAGCTGTCGACAATTTCTTAAAAAGTTGATAATAAAAGTATGACAAAAGGGTTGAGCAAGTACGTAATTATGACATTGCCAAGGGATTAAAAATGCACCAACAAAGAGTTTTTAATCATTTGAAAATCGATATTTGATGGCATACAAATTCATGCAAAGGGATTTACTTAATTGTAATACTATTTGCGAAACGCTACAGATAAACAAAATTTAGCTATTTTAAAGGGGTTAATCAAGGCTGACGAAAACTGGATCACATACTACGAAAATGTCCGAAAAAGACCTTGGTCAAAGCGACGAAAAGCTCCACAACGTGCGTCAATGTCTGGACTAACGCCAAAGAAAATGATGTTTGATATGTTAGAAAGGAATCGTGCATTATAAGCTGCAAATTATCGACTCGGATTCCTACGGTCAATAATTAATAGGATTATAGAAGAATATTGAAAATTTAAGTTGACCGGGGCTAGAGAATAGAAGAGGCATCGTTTTCCATTACGACAATGTGAGACCACATTGTAAGGCCTGCTTCGGGTTTCGTTGGATCCACATGTAAGACAACTGATAATAGAAAAGTCTTAGAAGAAGCTGACGAACGTTTCTTTCCTGAAAAGTCAGGACTGCCGGAATGCCTTACGAATACATATAGAGGAATCAATTCAAATAGAAGGAAGAAGGGGTTCTCTCTCCGAAGGATGCCAAAGTCAGCTCTTTCTGCCAACTTTGTTATTCTGACACGATGAGTTCCTCTTCGATGTTAAACGCCCGAAGGGACATTTCTCGTTTTTGTAATTATGTCGTACGAAGACCAAAAGGCTGTTACCGATGAAGAAAGTAGACGTATGTCAAACCGGCATGCAAACAGGTGCTGCCGCTAAGTATTAGCCCTGGACAATTATTAATATTTTGTATGAGAAACGTTCGATAATTGATGAATGAGCATGCTAAATTGCTTACACCCCCAACAATTCTTTTGTGCCATCGCCCAACCTAGCTGATGGCATTCGATAGTATTTGGAGCAACCAACAGTGACAGCGTTACCTACTAGGTACGTAACGTGGTTTTGGAAGCGCACGTTACCTCTGACGAGATACAGAGCACGAGCTGACTGCTAATAATAGGTTTACAATAGTGTAGGGCAGATACCAACCTACGTTTCATCAAACAGCCTTTAAAAAATGCTATGTGACAGACATATTTGAGCGGTGAAAATATCAATGTTACGGTGGAATGGCGATAAATTGATTGATTCGTTCACCGGCTGTTTCGAGTGAGGTACAGCTTTCTCAAAAACAGCATTTTTCTTAATATACTGCAATTTTTCCCATTAAGTGTACGGCGAAAAGACTGAATTACATCTGATGGTGCTAACTTTCTTATTAAGTTTGGCTATTCAGTGCGTAAGCCCGAAAAAGTGCAAAAAGCAGAAATAGTACGGGCGGCGTCAAGCTTCCAAACGACGGCACTACCACACCAAACAATCAGCCAGTCTTCGCCCCCTGTTGCTTATTTCTATATTGCAGATTAGTTTGCGCTCTACGGAAATTTGTATTTTCGTCCCGACAATTCTTAATCGGTAGTTAAAGCTACCTGAACGTTTTTAGGCTATCGAAAGCACGATATTTCACCGAGAGCGGACACTGGCTAGAAATGCAGAGCACAATCGGTAGGCACCGTGTGCCAGTAAACGAAGGATTGGCGGCTAGATTTTTATGGGTCTAGCTATATTATTAAGTAAAGCTTAAGAAACTTCTTTGGCCAATATCGGGGAGTGCTCAAAGGAAACACCTCAAACGTGAATAGAAATGAGGAAACAATGCCTTTTGCGTGCTGGATTTCAATGTTACTGGTAAGCAAGCAAGCTCAATAAATAGCCTTGAAACCTATACAGGATATGTTCACTCCACAGAACATAAGGATACGAGAAGCTAATCCAGTTCCAGCTGGAGCACTTTATTTTGTGACTGTAATTTTCTTGACTGGAATTTTGAATTTTCTTTGACTATCACGCATTGGTAATGGCCTATGTATATTAAAGGTATACTCGGCACTTAATGGTTTGCAACCAGCTCTTGTGCTGTTATTGCTACCTAATTTTAATGGAAGATGAACGAAGATTACATACCTCGCTAGAAAGTTGGAGGCACTTGCCAATAATGAAATAAGCTAACAATGAAATAGGATTAAGATGAAAGGATATACTGCACTGTCGTTTATCTCAACTACTATAGACCGTGCTCTAATGGCAGACTCCGTGTGGGGCACCTATACCTTTAGTGTTTACATTTGATTTAATTTCAGCTCGACCGTACATTTCCAGTTTCAACCGTCTGACTTGCTCCTCTTTGAAAAAATTAAAATCCAACGTGAACTACGCTCTGGAAAGTTGAGGGTCATGTATAATCTGCTCCACTTGAAAGGGTTTTAATGATATCGGCCAAAAGTATCTGAAACACTTTAATCTAAAACCTTCTTCAAAAAACTGCAAACGTGGAATTCTGTAGTTGGCAACGGCACGGGAAAGTTTTTTATATCTCGGGCAGTAATGGTTTAGTAGGGTAATGGGAAAAGAAGTTAGATGGGGTTAGAGCTCGAAACTCGTCCTCTATTTTCTCTGCACGTCCTCTGCACGTAATATTAACGGACTTAATAGCCTGCCCTTCACAGCTGCCCGTATATTATTAGGTCTCTATTCATTCAATTGTATTGATTTGAAGGGCTTCCCTAGGAGCCATTTCGCTGTTTATGCGCATCGTTACCATCAGGCATTATGTTGAGGTGTAACTTATGTTGTAAATTGCAGTTGAAAGCGAATATGAAGTCCTCGGAAGGCCAATATCACTTGTAAATGGTTAGGTCGATTATAGACTCCAGATGGATCGCTCGTGTCACTGCGTAAACCAAGACAGCAACGCAGCCTTATATCTCTACGCCGACACATTTGTATTTCGCGGATCTAAAACATTAATTCTTGTGTAAACAAAGACGCTGCCTCTAGCCTGAAGTTTGGTAGAAAAAAAATTGTTAAACAATGTGACCTGAATGGATACATTTAACAGCACGAATCCAATTTAAGTATGATTGAACGAAGGGGTCTTTATACGTTATAATCTGGGAGAAACGCTACGGCCGCTAATTCGGCGGAGTCCTGCAGATGAGACCTGCATCGGATAACGCCGGAAGAACCGGCACAACTGATACAGTGGCATCGATTCTAAATCGAATTTATCGATTTTAAAACTTGGTGATACATTGTCGCTAAGTTAATACGCTAGATTTGCTTACCACATCTCTGCGTGCTTTGCTTGCAGAAAAATTTTTTCGTTCGGGCATTGGTGCTGTCACGAACAAAATCTTACGAACGCAAGCCAGAGGTTATCGCAAAGCTGGAAAAGCCTTCATCCACAATAAATCTAGTCGGTTCTAATACACATGCTTGGTTTTGGGGCAACGCACTGCGTTAACTAGACCTGCGTTTCTTACTCTATATTTTTTGTTTCATAAAGGCTGAGGGCGTTCTGGGATTATCCGTGAAGTACCAGCCAAGCAAGGTATGCAGCAGATCGTTTGTTTTCTTACTAGATCTATCTATACGGCGTGGTAGAATAGCGTGGTTTTCTTTAAAGGTAACGCACGGCTTATTTTCTACGTCTGAAGCTGGTGACGATTGGCTCACGTTGTTGTTATTTTGTTATAACTAACCGAGGACCGGTGGGTTGTTGTGATCGACTCCATTGAAGACTTAATCGTCTACCACTTTGTTGATGACGCGCCTCTAGTTTAATCATGTGCATATTTCAGGACCCTTTTAATGGAGTCATTTTTGCCTCTGAGAAGACGGAACGGTAAAGCTGCTTTTTGGCAAAAGAATTAGATCAAATTCTGCGACTGACAATGAACGAGGCGGTTCAGACTTCTGACAAGTTCCTCGAGCATCTACTTTAGTTTGCCTTTAACTTTAGTATGTCAGATAACACTTTTCTCATAATATTTACAATGACATCATCCATCAAATATATGATTACGACCTTTAAGGGATCAATGTCAGTGTGTACGCTTATAACTTGCCCTTCATGGCTTCGTAATGAACCGTTTGGTTTCTGGGCGTTTCTCTAAATCGGATACATCGGCCGAAGACACTTGTAAGACAATTGACGCGGCGCAGCTTTCCTATTTTAAGTCAGGAAAATTTTAAAGGTGCTTAATGTTAGCAAAAATGTTGATATATTCTTTTCTCAAGTGTATCAAGACTTTAAGGATGTCAAATAATAAGCTTAAACTTCAGTGCGAAGCGCCTCTGAAAGAGACGAGCGCCGGAATTTTCGTCCAATATGTTTTTGCTTACTGAATTGATTTTAGAGATTATATGCAGAGCTACCTTTGTCAATAATTTCGTCGGATTGTCCTGAAGTTTTGCAGGCTTTGCAACTGAGCTCTCGCTGCTGACTCGTAATCATCTATGAACGAATATTTTTTAAAGGAAGCGATGTATCCACCATACGATGGCTTAATGGGAAAATCTTTGAAAGAATGCGTCAAGTCGGCAATGAAAATGTTTTTCTCCTGAGCCGGCTGTGGTAAACCAAACAGTTCTATGTTGCAGGAGTGTTCGAGAGACAAATTAAGCAACTGTTGTAAACACTGTTTCTAATCCCTAAACACAATTTTTATTATCGAGAAGCAAAAGCTTATAGCTAATATACATTGTCTTTGTGGAAAACTCATAAAGCGATTTAGTCGTTTTGAACTATTATATAACGAGACGCTACGTTTATTGTTGTACATGAAATCGTTTGAGTCTTAATATGATAAAAGTCAATTTTGTTCGGGCTATAAGAAGCAGGTGACCGATAACATTTTTCTAACCACGCACATAGACATACAATTAAGTAAAACCTTCCTTTCTGAAGTCTTGAACAACATCCAATTCGTATTTTTCGTTATAATTCTACTTGCCCGTTAACAGCATACTTCAATAGTTTGAAGTTCTCAGTTACTAAGGCTTCGCATTTCTCTACTCGAATGTCAAAAAAAAAAATGGAATCACATTTTACGAGATTTTTCTATGAGTTTTTCCCACCACTTTTCTATCAAATTTTTTCCTACGAGTTATTTTAGATAACGTTTACTTGTGGTAGAACGGTGGTAATGCGAGTTGCATGATTGCTCGTTGCTGCCCAACCATTGTCGCTAATTTGCCCCAAGTCATACGGTGATGCTCTGGCAGCATAACGAAAAACCTAATTTAGAAATGTTTGCAGCGTTGAGGATCTCTTTGTAGCGTCTAACATAACGTTTCCGTTCTTATTAGATTTCTTCTTAGAATTACGGATAATTATAACTCGGATTAGTTCATTGGGCTGCTCAATACGTGTCTTGTTCTGCGTGTTTTAGGGTAGCTCGACATAACTTTTCGCCTGATACTTTCCCTTTTTTTAGACGTAAATGATGTTTACCTCATAAAAAACGCGTCAACGTTTCACTAGGTTAGATAGACCTTTCGCACGTGTGGTGTTTTGAGACGTATTTGACGTTCGTTAGTGGGGTGGCGCACTGGTCAGAATCGTTGATCTGACGTGAATTTTATTTGCAAAAGCTTTCTGACACCATGAAGTCATGGTATTATCTAATACTGAGTATATAAGTTTTTGCTGTTTTATAAAGCGAATAGCTTTTTTTTTGTTACTACGCGTTGATAAATTTTCTGCAGACATCTTAGGAACGGGCATACATTCCGAGTGTATCTGGTGTTTTTCTACTTATTGCTTTGTTACCAGGACGGAAGCGCGACATTTGGAAGACGAAACCATATCTTTGTTTCCTGTATACTATAGGTTCCTTAATGAGGTAGATCGCTAAATAAGATTAGCTCAAGCCGCTGTACAGCTGAAAAATATTGCTGCTATATGTAAACGTACCACTTTTCTAACAAATATTAGCTACTTGACCCCCACAGACTAATAACAAATTCCCCTAGTACTTGTATACAGTGTATAACTGCAAATTACCTATATGTCCAGCCATGATTCACAAATGATTTACGCGAGCTACACCCTTCTTTCATATAACGGCAGCGTCGGAAGTACCTTCGACCCCAAATTGGCATAAGCCGTAATATTTCGCCGCACTACCCACCTAAAGTTTCTTTTGCTTGCAAATCCCAATTCCAAGCCTCGTTGACATCCGCCAAGGATATATTGTAATATGTAATAATTGTAAAATAATGTTTTTGTGCCGTCCTCGAGACACCGCAGTGCCTATTTTATTTACTCGAATCGAACCTTTCTTATGAAGTGCACGCATTGATGCTCAGACGTACGGACTTCATTCTCTTCAATCTAATCACCCCTGTAACTGTAGATGTCCACACATAGGAGCAAATCCGAAAATATGCGAATATTGTCTTCTAAGCTTCGGATGCTAATAGCCACCAGGCCTGACCACGTTACTGCCTCTGTGGCTTGCGAATATACGCCATAGCCGATATGAAAGGGCCCTCATGTCTGCCATTTCAAGGCATGATGCAGATTAAGGCAGGGCCTGCGCGCCTCGCAAAAGCGCTGTGTTTCCTTCAATTGAATAAAGAAATCCGTCGACAAGTACGTACCAAGATAGATATAACCTCCGTTTAAGTGTCTAGTGGTGACCTCGTTCAGAAGAGAATCTTCGTGCTATGGCCTTCTGACATTCGCTGAGGTGTTTTCATTCGAGGCCTTCCAACTTTAATGCGGGATCCATAGAAACCTTGCATTTGTAATAGGCCCTGTTTTGAAACACGTTAAATCGTTGAATCCTTGCTGTTCGAAGGACGGCTGTCCTCTACTGACTACAGTGCGTAGATTCTTGATTAGCAGCCACCTGCGGCTGACCCTAGCCATGGCTTGGTTTTAGCCACACCTTGGTCCACCCAGTATTGGCGTGCAGGCCTCACAAGGATAGAGTCGGGTGAGGACGCTGCAGTAAGGTAGTTCATAAGGCCGTTGCTCTGGCACATATCTTTGATCAAGCAGGTGCTTATACTATCAGCTGTTGACACTCAAGGCTGCCTTCAACGTCTTAATCGATTTGGCACTCCACCAAAAACATAAGCCCTGCAGCTTGGCGGACGAATTTACCTCGTATTCAAACTCCAATGGCAACCGGTTAAACCAATGTAAGTGCTGAAAATAAGAGCCTTTTGGTAGAGCTAGATTATCTGTGTCACAATAAAACCGCTGGTATTTGCAGATTGTTTTACAATAAACGACACATTGATACCTTTCAATTGATGCACATAATTGGCAAATGAACATATCAAGTCTCATTTATTGCGTCACTTCGTTTTCCGAGGACGTTATTCTACGCTCACGTACCAGAAATATACTTGCCCTTTATACTGTTTTGCAATGTTATTGCACAATTTGCCATTGTTGTTTTGCTACAGTATCTATAAAATAATACTCGAGCAATGGTATTTAAGACCACTGGTTTTTAATCAGTTCGGCTTCTACGGTTTGCTCTTTCTCGCTGCTACCGTTTAATTTGTGGAAGGTTTAATTTGTGGAAGGTTTTATTTGTGGAAGGTTTTATTTGTGGAAGGTTTTATTTGTGGAAGGTTTTATTTGTGGAAGGTTTTATTTGTGGAAGGTTTTATTTGTGGAAGGTTTTATTTGT
>NW_019213975.1:5266-6742 GCF_002532875.2 Varroa jacobsoni | reverse complement strand
TCTCCTCTTGAAGCCTTTCTCCCAGTTTAATTTTAATGCTTAGTATTGTACTATTACCAGCTAACCACATCAATTAGAGTCCGAGAATCATGATGGGTGTAGAAGACCTACCACACAAGCTCTTGCAACGCCAGATCAGTGGAAGCTCGATGGAAACCATTTATTATAAGGGACTTCTGCGTATGCCTCTTTACTTAAAGCGCAGATTGAGAAAATCTTCCCTCGGGGTCGCAACTGTTGCATGCAAGACAGCACAATCCGCCCGGCAAACGAATTCGATGCTTTTCTCTTCCTTGGCTTCTCTATCTTTGTCGGTCGTCGGTAGCGTTTTATGCTCAACTTTTCGTAGCCGACTACGAAAAAGACGGCCAACGTCGTCACAATCGGGACGACGTCGGGGCGCCTAACCTCGCTCAGCCCTGGTACGCCAAGTTTTGTCTGGTCATGGACAGTGGACATCTGTGTGGTCAGAGACAAACAGGTACACAGAGAAGTAACAACAAATGACAGTACTAAGAAGATGGTGGATATGATGACAAAGGACAGGATGAACTGGGCCAAAGTTACGGCTTTCTTTAATGATATTATGAAAAGAAAAGAACAACTAGAAAGGATGAGACGTAAGAAAATAGATGAACGGCATACCCGAAACAATCATGGGCCCGATGCTCAACAACTGGAATTAGCGGAAGTACAGGGAGTACGGTTCCCCTCGAGACCCAGAGTTTATGGTCAAGAGGAAAGCCGGAATGGAGGATGGACTGGAACGGCTCAAAGGGAAGGATGATGAAATGACCGTTCCTGCAAGTCATGGTTTCGAAGTAATATCAAACATATCCCGAACCATGGCCCAAGCTGATAAAGGGGTCCTAGTGGGTGAGAGTACCACAGTACCGGACAAAGCACAGACGATGATGTCCGGTCTGCATAATGCATTTGCCCTTAACCTCCAAAAAAAAACAAAAAAGCCCTGGTACGCTTGCTGGACCAACAACAACGCACTAACCTAATCATAAAGCCACTAAATGACTCAAAAAATAGATCCTGATGTTTGATTTGTCCCAACTTGCACCTCTGGTGCTACTTCTGCGAATCTTCTCCACTTCTGTTTGTACTCGCATGCAGCGACGACCAGCCCCTAACACAAGACGGAAAAAGTCAAAATTTACAGCGCTTTCGACAGTCTGTCGTGACACTCGCTGTTCCAACGAAGGAAGCAGGAGATATTCACGCGCTCGCACGCACTATTGTAGTCGTCAAATAGCTTTCTTGTCGTTGAATACTATCCAGCCGCAGTCGTCGTCGTCAGAATTAACAGCAGCGCACAGACAGGAAAACGCACAGGAAGTAGCGTCGTGCTCCGCTGAGGCACTAACCTGGCTTTCTGCTGCTTCTTGAGCACAAGCAAGCAGCGAACCACCGCCGCAGACGCGCCACGAGACTACCCAAGTACAGCAGCCGGGATCAGCCGTTCAA